>NW_024750341.1:425000-456269 GCF_018991925.1 Homarus americanus
CCAGTACACTGTCAGCTTACACGACACAAGTTTTATGGTGAGGTAAAAAATCTGATATGTATATATGAGATATTATACCTACACACACACACACCCTCATATATATATATATATATATATATATATATATATATATATATATATATATATATATATATATATATATATATATATATATATATATATATATATATATATATATATAATGTACCCTGGAGTTAAGCTCTTTATCTCGCACAAATTAAACGTACCAACAATAGTACAAACAGTTTCAATATTTACTTACACCAGATGGAGTTGTGTAATACTTATAACTGCGCTAATTTAACATAAATGTTTGTTTTACATATCAGGAAATTTTATCACAAAAACCATGTGGAAAATTACATGACAACAATGTGTACTGAAGCTTAGTTGTACACCAAGTTCTCACATTAATTGGTTTATCCTGTGTGTGTGTGTGTGGGTTTGGGTGTGTGTGTGCGCGCGAATGCGTGCATGTGTGTGTGTGTGTGTGTGTATATGTGTGTGTGTGTATATGTGTGTGTGTGTATAAGTGTGTGTGTGTGTGTGTGTCCTAGGGCTGTAAGATCCGGGTTTTACTTCACTTAACATGACATTAAAGAGGGAAAAATACAGTATAAAAAAACGAAAGGAAATTAAATACATATTTTCACGAATATCTGAAATTGTACAAAAATCTATCGGCAGATCAAATAAATTTCCTCGAACGTTAAAAAAAACAAAAAACGGAAAACTAAAAGAACAACCCAGTGTACGAATGTTAGTATTAATACATATACACACCAACGTCATACCTGAAAACTTTTATTATCATTTTTACTTTTTCAATATTTCACTCTGTTCGTAAATAAGCCTGTGATGTAATTTTTCGACACCAATAAGTACTCCTATGTTAGATAAATAAATGTATACATATGTGTTGGTAGAAATATGTATCCTGTCTTGTAAGAACTCATTGACGACATGTATAATATATATATCTACTTCTAAATATATGTCTGTCTGTCTGTCTGTCTGCGTGTGTGTGTATGTCTATCTATCTATCTCTGTCTGTCTATCTCACCTGTGTGTATATGTCTGTCTGTCTGTCTGTGTCTGTCTGTCTGCCTGTGTGTGTATGTCTACAATACCAACCTTATGTCCTTGTTTTGTTTGTTCTATATGTGAGTCAATATGCGTTTATATAGACTATATAGCCATGGGAGTCAAGTACAAGAGAGAGAGAGAGAGAGAGAGAGAGAGAGAGAGAGAGAGAGAGAATATGGTGCCCTAAATAATTTTTTATTATTAATCGTGTCTTTAAAATACCATAATATTTTTCCCCAGGTCGAAATCTTTTCCTTTTTCTATTTAAATTATTTACTATATTATCTATTTTTCCCAGGTGGAAGTGTAAGGAAAGTTAATAAATGATTCACCTCGTCAATAACAGCCTTCATCATCCTGTAATGAAGAACGATAATAAGATTCTTGAGCATAGAAAATTGCCACGAGTCGGGAAATAATGTCATCGGTGTGGGTTAAATTCCCTTCCTTGATGGGTCTTTAAAGCCGCACTAAAGAGGATATCTTCCCCTGGACATTACTCCTCCTCTTTCTTCCCACTTCCTTGAGTCTCATCTTATTCCTGAAAGCTGGAGGCCATTTTCTTGTGTTAATCTCTCCACTCTACAACTCACATTAGGATGAAGTCTTGAAACAAAGGAAAAACAAGATGCGAGTTGATTATTTTATTTTTATTTTTAAACCCCTAGCAACAACAGGACAACGTCAGGTTGATGGATGAATGAATAATCCAAGTTGTCAGACTCACTGGTGAAAGGGAGGAGGGGTGACTAGTGTATGGCTATATGAATGAACATGAGTAATGTGAATAATATGTGTGATAGTCTACACAAATTCTCTCCTCTAGGGGAAGTCACTCCTTTTCGAACTGCTCTCTCTCTCTCTCTCTCTCTCTCTCTCTCTCTCTCTCTCTCTCTCTCTCTTTTTTCCTTCCCGGGGCGGCCAGCAGAGCGTGTCCTGGCTGATATGCACCCAGGCTCTTCATTCTGGTCTCGCAGGCTGCTCCTCCCCGCTATTATCACCAGAGAGACGCCGGGGGAAGGGGATGTATATAGATCGTGTCATATAATTTTGCTGCAGCTATTACGTGAGGTCTTACTTCATCATATACTCGGACCGTGGCTAATCGATTTTTTAATATTTATACACACCTATCGATAACGTATACTATAATTATACTTGTACACTATTTATATATAAATATGTAATTTTTCTGAATTGTGTTAGACTGATACGTAGAGTTTCTATCTTATCATTCACTTCAGTGTCATTTCAACGACGTTCACATCCACAATGTAAACTAAATACTGAGCATTAAGAGGGCAGCCCACACCGCCAGGCAAGGCTACACAAGCAGGCGAGCCACCCACACGGGGCCACAAACTACACCCTTCTCTCACGTTATGCTGATTGATTCCTATTACAGGGTATTGGAACCCACAATATATCCCTGAGTACCCTTATAAACAGCTGCAATCCACTAGAAAGATCCCCCCAATGCTGGTATCAATTGCTTATATCCTATAAATGGTCTTGATAACCAACTAATGATCTCATATGTAGGATTAACATTCCATTAAAAAGAGCTTTGCTTATGTTGCCGGTTGGGTTGATCACTAAAAAACGGGTTAACTCGGGACATAAATATCCTCTCCAACGTATAAACAAACGGTCCAGTCCCCAGCTGTAAATGGCTCTTCTGGGATAGAAAGCAAGTCGATCACCTGATTTGTGTTCATGTGATTTATCCCCAGTTTTCTGAAAGTACCCATGAATTATGTAGCAGTTTGTGTGTGTGTGTGGTTATATTCTTGTTGTGTTTACCTTCTGTATGTGTTGGAAATTACCTGTCGTCCCGTCCGCATGAGACCTTCCAGGTGTAGTCTATGTGTAACAATCAACACAGTGATTTTAAAACTCTCTATGAAGACCAGGGACGAAGTGCATCACCTCAGTGTAATTAATATAGTAACATATATAATTCAGAGATATACGCCAACACAACAACCACACCCTGGGTTAACGAGCTGCATGACCCAGTCCCAAGGAATAGTCCGAGAAGACCGGATAACTCGGCAACTGCACTGGCTAACCATTGCCCCGGAAGACAATCCGCAAATCGATTAACATCAGGGTTCCCAATTACTGCTGGGTAGACAGAGGCAAATGGCATAAAGAAACTTGCCCATAGTTTCACCCTGCCCGGGGATCGTACCCTGGTCCACTCGCTTGCGAGGCGAGCATGCTGACGATTACACCACAGGTCACCATAGAGATATGCATACACAATACATCTCTATCTGTACAGTAGAAATATACTTTACTGTATTTAAATCTTTCTGACATAAGAAACTGAACTCCAGGTTATATTTCATATTCAATATTTCTTCAGCCACCAAAGTTTGTTCTTAAGTCAGCACCCGGATGTGAATGATTACGAGGAATATATAAATTTGGGAGTTTAGAGCACTGTGGGACTTGAGTAGTGTGTCTGGTGGGCTGTTGCCGACCTCCTGTTCTTTAGTTCCTGTTGTCTACGTGTGAGTCTATTTTTCCTCGACTAGAGAAACATTACCTTCTTGTGTACAAGTAATGCTGACGTAATAATTATTTTTATTTTCGTTTTATTGCAGAAATGATATATATATATATATATATATATATATATATATATATATATATATATATATATATATATATATATATATATATAAAGTAAAATCACTGTAGGTGCGCAGTCAGGTATGTACTGATATTAGCCTGGGGAAAAGGCAAACACAGAAGTTCCCAAAAGCGCTTTCTGTAATTTCTGTTCAGGGGTGAGTACAGACTGTACGTCTGTACTCACCCTAATGTGTATCTTTCCTTAATGATTATCTGTATATATATATATATATATATATATATATATATATATATATATATATATATATATATATATATATATATATATATATATATATATATATATATATATATATATATATATATATTATTATTATTAATATTAAAATTGTTTATCATTATTATTATTATTATTATTATTATTATTATTATTATTACTGCTGGTGCCAAAATCCATATTTACTATTTTGATCTCACTACAGTCATCAAATACTCTCATTTATTAACAACTCCATACAGACGCTCGCAAAATGCAGCTAACACAACGTTACTAGAAACTATGATGAACTGGCAGGCGTTTTATATATATTGGTAGTCACATGAGCCAAAGTCTCAATTGAGAGGACATATTCTGTTTGATCTCGTGGGATTTTATTGCACATTCCTCGAAATCTCGACTTTGCTGCTGCACTGGAAATTTAATCAAATCTCTCTCTCTCTCTCTCTCTCTCTCTCTCTCTCTCTCTCTCTCTCTCTCTCTCTCTCTCAGCTGTCATTGAATCGGTATTTTTCAGGGTAAAGTTATCCTGGTCACTCTTTATGCTTTACTGCAAACGTCCATTAGAATTATATTCATGATAGATGTGGATTTATGAATGGATAGAGTAAATAAAGTAATGGTATATTCAGATGTGTGTTGTATTTGACTTATAAATGATAAATATTGGTAGAGAGAGAGAGAAATGAATTTTAAAAGTGAACGAAGGACACTCAAACAAAATCTCTCGTAATTATGACTAAATGACACGTGAAAAAAGACTGGAAGTAGCAGGAATAGCAAAGAAGCCATAATGTGTGTGTGTGTGTGTGTGTGTGTGTGTGTGTGTGTTGCCATTGTATCCACTCTTAAAAATAAAATGGTTAAGGTCCAGTAGTAAAGACATTTGATTCACACTAACACGACTCAAGCGCCCCCACTGGCCAGTTGTCAAAAATAAAATATTAAAACTGAAGTACAATAACATAGTTGCTGGCAGGGTACACACACACACACACACACAGTGGAGGCATATAACAATGAATATATTTATAAGTATCCAATCGTAGGAGCAAACATATAGATATACATAATGCAAACTTTAATTGAACTTCGTCCATACTAACCTAACCTAACCTAACCTTACTTAAACTATATTTAGCTGAAGTTTGGTCGTGTCAATATGAATAAACACAGAAACACATCATAAATGAAATCGAGTTTACCTTTACTATCTGCATTAAGATTATTATTTTCCACTAAATAATAAAATAATGAAAGTTGTATTTGTGTCAAAGTTAAGTCCATTTTTTTGAACTGGTTGAGAGTGACAGTGGGGGGAGGATTAAGGTAAGGATATGATTATAATCTTCTCATAGTTTAATGTTATCATGGGTGGAATTGTGGGAGTGATGACAGTAAGAGAGTGATGGATAAGGGGAATAAATCTGACTGAAGACGGAAGGGGGTAGTGGGTGTTGATGGCAGGTGAGTCAGCTCTTATATGCAGATGACTCCAATATATAGTAAACGCTTGTGGATGTAACAGGAACCCGCAGTAATAAATAGGAACAACAAAAAACTCATGAAAATAAGAATAAACAGAGAAAAAATGAAGTTTAATTTATATGAAGACACAATGAAGGTGTATAAAATCTTTAATATAGTCGAGGTATTAGTAAATGAAGGAATGAAAGAAAATCATTAACTGGGAAATGTATAGAGGGAAAAAATAACGTATCAAAGGCGGTAAAACCCAGTATATACTGCGGATAAAACCTTATATGGATGGATTCTGAATACACAAGAGAGAGAGAGAGAGAGAGAGAGAGAGTTACGTAAAAAATGCGTTAATGATGTGTCTGCGAGCCATATAAGGGGGTGAAGATACAATACAAGGATATAATGACAGAGATAAGAAGAAAATGCAGAAGTAAAAGGAATACGAAACAGAGAGAAGAGCAATGTTAATTAAGATGGAGAACACAGGATTGGTTATGAAAAAGGCGATTCAGAAATGGATGGTAGAGAGAGAGAGAATCACGTGTGTTACAGCAGACATAGATCATGAATGACGGTGAATGATGTATAAAAATTATTACAGGAGAGAGTTCAAGAGATTATAATATTAAACCCACACATTCACAACACACACACACACACACACACACACACGCTCACTGAGGTAATTATATTCTCAGTGCTCTGAATAACCCTAATTTGAATTAATCTCAGAAGACAAAGCCTCCACAGAAATTGAAATCACAACACCGTATTCGCTTCAAATTACAGATGAAAAACAAAATTCTGACGTATTGAATTAACAAATGTTTAGCTACCTTATCCAACTGTTTGAGTAATGATATAGTATTAGGTTGCATTGTATACCACGAAAAGTAATATCATAATTATGGATTAAAGTTTAGTTTAGTGAAACGTTATGTAAATTTTGTGTTGATAGTTGGAACAAAAATTAAAATAGAAACATGGCGTGTGGAGCTTCCCAAGTACCAGGTTTGTGTACTGAGTGAAATTATGAGTTATTATGCCTTTATAACTCAACATAATGCACACGTTATTATCTATCTCAGTGATCAAATCAATATAACAATTAACAACTGAATGTCTCATGTGATACAAACGTAACACAAGTACCAAGACATTCATTAGTTATATTATGTTAAAGCTTAATTATGACAATATTTTCTCTCCAGCTAGTTAAAAACACTGGACAGGAACCACCTCTCATTATAGACGCGCGAAACCTTGCACGATTACGACCAATAATGAACAAACAGTCAAAACTTTATATAAACATTGATTCTGAACCTGAACTATGGCAATAAAGCTATGGGCCGTAGAGAAGCCCGTAGTAGTAGTGTACATTATACAAATTTCATTTAGCAGAGAGAGTCAGGAAGCGCTGTCAGCAATTACAATGTTAATTTATGGTATTGAAAAGTGCAGATACATTACGAATCCTATCCTCGTTTAATTATAACCCGCTGGTATTACCGATATCAGGCTCAAATTACAGAGGTAATTTGCTTTTGTAATTTTTGAGTGAGTTGACAACACCATCTGTCAAGGTCGGGTGAAATTGAAGTTGCTTGTCATTTGTGTTTGAGAGAGAGAGGGAGGCTGCTTGTTGGGACTGCCTGAGTACCTTGTATGCTTGCTGGTGATGCCTGTGTAGTGTGTGTGTGTGTGTGTGTGTGTGTGTGTGTGTGTTGTCAGTATCAGTTAACACACAAATATTTCTGACATGTGACTGAATACTAACTGCAAGTATCTCATTCACCCACATAACAGCTGTCTCGTACACTTGTTGGGTTAATGCTCCCTTGACATGTGGACAATAACTAAGTAACCGTATAAGTCACTGATTACAGATGAAGGGAAGGTTAAAGACACAGGTATTCGTCATCCATTCGTTGCAAGTTTAGAAGCACTTATTTTCTCATGTGCCTGAGAGCTGCAGGGAAGAGCTGTCATGTATCTTCGTAATGTTATAGATCTGTTTGTATATACGTGTAGAGGAAATTATCGTCAGGTGAGTTACACATATGGACAGGTAGACAACGTTATAGATCACCTGTAGTTGTGAACGATTAATATCCTTTACCAGGTAAGCAATTATGGAGGACTAAGCTGCGTATTAAGCTTATCCTGCGGGCAACATGTGTGGAGTGAGAGATAAGCTGTGTACCTTAACTCTAACTCGCTTGAGCTGCTCACTTCAGATGACTAATAAACGTACACCAACCTGTTGTTTCACATCTTAGTGCTCAGAAGGATATGTGTGTGTGTGTGTGTGTGTGTGTGTGTGTGTGTGTGTGTAATCGTATTTCCATAAAGGCGTTAAGTCTCACCACATGTGGGTTTTGTACATGGATTTCACTAAAGCAACTCGACACAGTTAACATACAAGATTAACCATGAATATCACCCCAGCTCATGGCGTCACTGGCAAGCTGCTAGGTATAATGGTCGGTGCTAGGTGTGGTGGTCGGTGCTAGGTATAATGGTCGGTGCTAGGTGTGGTGGTCGCTGCTAGGTGTGGTGGTCTCAAGGTAGAAAAGGACAAACAATCATGCTTCAGGACACAGTTTACAGTGAAGTGAACGAAGACTGAAGATTAAGACGATAACAGACTATCCTTTCACTCTCCTGAATTTGGTACTATTTTTCGTATTGACTCTTGACTCAGTGGTCTATGTGAGGTCGAATGGCGTTTATACAGTGATAAGTCATTATTAGTCGACCTGTGATGCAGTGGTGTACTGCTCAACTGGCCAGTGTTCCAGACCAAAGCATAACAAAGAGCTTCCTACTAGTACCACAGCTCTGATCAATGGACGGGGTTGAAATACTCGACCCACGTGATCTTTACACACAGTATAAACGTCTTCATTACACACACACACACACACGAACCCCTGATATCACCCCTTAAATAATCTTCAGATTAAATCACAAATGACTCCCTAGTGGGCAGTAACAGAGGACATGTGCTGGCGTGGCTACTACTGTTTGTTCCACTAAATATGAAGAAAAATGAATGTAATAACCTGGTTTGTGTTGTATAGCTATTAATATTTTTCCTCGTCCATGCCAGGGGCGGAGGGTAATTGTATTTTGTGTGTGTGTGTGTGTGTGTGTGTGTGTGTGTGTGTGTGTGTGTGTGTGTGGGTAATAGTGTGTGTGTGTGAGTAATAGTGTGTGTTTGTTCATGTCGATACTGTGTTGAGAGTGTATGTAAATTGTTTGTTGAATGCTCTCGATCAGGTATAAGTTTGTGTGTGGATCTTAAACACACCCATTACTGCTTCACTTATTGCAATAGGTCTAGGTAGAGGAGACAATTGTTAGCATTGTTCCTTTGGCAAATTTCCTAAAAAACAAAAAAAAAGAAACCAGACTTACATACACCGCTCTCCTCTCCCCACATACGCACCACCCTCTCCTCCCCACATACACACCACCCTCTCCTCCCCACATACACACCACCCTCTCCTCCTCCCCACATGCACCACCCTCTCCTCCACGCCACCTACCTCTCCTCCCCCACCTTTTACCCCGCCTCTCCTCCCCTTTTCACCCTCTCCTCCCCACGCACCACCCTCCTCCCCTGCACCCCTCCTCCCACATACACACCCTCTCCTCCCCCCATACGCACCACCCCTCTCCTCCCCACCACACACCACCTCAGTTCTCCCCATACCACCCCCTCTCCTCCCCCACACACACACCACCCTCTCCTCCCACATACAAAACCATCTCTCCTCCCCCCCACCTTACACACCCACCTCTCTCCCACACACCACCCTCTCCTCCCCACATACGCACCACCCTCTCCTCCCCACATACGCACCACCCTCTCCTCCCCACATACGCACCACCCTCTCCTCCCCACATATACAGCACCCTCTCCCACCCACTTTTCCGACACATACACCACTCTCCCCTCACACCTTTTCCTCCCCTCAGCTCATCCTTCTCCTTACTGCCTTCCTCTCTCTCACACACACGCGCACACACCACTCTCCCTCCCCTCTCATCGACAACTCTCCCTCGGCCACACATCTGCTCCCTCCCAATTCCACGTTCATCCACTCCCAATTCCCCCCTCTGTCCTGGCCCCAATTTTTTTTACCCAACCAAGTTCGCAGTAGGTTATGGGTGAGTGTTTTCTTCTTTCTCTCCTTTTCCACGGCTTATACACTTTTCCGTCATGTTATTTCTCACTCAATTTGCTCTCCCTTCATGTTTTGTTTCTTTAAGTCATTGTCTCTCAGCCCGCCACGATCATGTATCCACGGCTGAGACACATACGGTGGGTGTCGCCATAGTTGAGGGACATACGTTTCTTAGTTTTGGCGACACCATATATCACTACACAGACATATATACACAAACGTTCATTTATGGATATACAGTCAACATTTAAGTGCAGTGCATAGAGTATTTATAAGCATACTGTACACACACACTGTACATATTATATACAAGCTACTAAGTGTCAAAATGAATTCATATTTTCTCTAAGACTGAAGTTCATTTTTTGTACTGAACTAAAGTGTTATTGACCAAGTTATTGTCTTAAGTTTCTCTGGGTCGATCTCAGGTCACAGGTCACACCCACCAGTATATTGGCACCTTAATTAACAGTTGCGGAAGTAAAAGGAGTCGAGTGCAGTGGCGGCCAAACTGTTTCCTTTATGTACCGAAGGCTTAGTATATATTGCACTATAGTCATACGACCTCTAACGGACAGCCATGTCTATTGGATACAGACAGTTTTTTTATAAGTTATATATTTGCATTTACACATAAAAATACAAGAACGAAATGGTCTTAATTGCAGCATATTTCAACCACACACACACACACACACACACACACACACAATATAATACACACATACATGTAAGGTCGGAAACGTTCATTAATTTACTGGTGAGGAAAAAAAAAAAAATGCATGATATTATTTCATATATTTCGGAACATAAACAAATATTCCACAACTTATATGAGAAATTTTCAGGTGAATTTTTTTCCCCGTGAGTAATTGCCTTCACTATGAGTCTGCCTCGAGCAAATGTTTCTACACAGCCAGTAAACGACTTGCAGTAAATAATGCCAACACCCAAAAAATACAGAGTCATTACACGAGCAGAGTACACGAGAATGAGATCGGATTGACAAGAAGACTTTTACACGCGGCCAGAATTGTACTGTATGTAGTACTATTTTCTCAACGAATAGTAATATGTATATATAGACGGAGATAGAGTGACATTATTAACACTTTATAGTTCATTTTACAGTTTATTTATATATATTTATGTATTTTTCTCCAACAATTAGATACTGATACAGTGAAGGACAGAATATTTATTAAGTTGTTGGGAAGAGAGAGAGAGACGGACTCAGCGTAGCACAGACATAGTCCCTCTGGTCTCTCCCCTGAGGCCCTGTAACATGTAGCTGGGTGTGCTTCAGTCTCTGGTGGCTCTACGGAGTTTCTTGTTGGGTGAAACAATACTCACTTGATGGCCAAGGAAGTTCTTCTGGGTATTTCTGAAACTCGTTGTGCCTTCTACAGTATACTTCTGATTTAATGTAGGACTAAGGTGTAGATACGAGTGGACAGGTTGAATTCTACATCAAGTGTCAGCATTCCCTCAAGGGCAACACTGATCAGGTTTGAGTGTTGCCTATACGTTTGTTCTGCTGACCTTGGGTTATCTGCACACGCTGGGGTAGTGGTTAGGCTTTTGGTGATGTCATTGACTTCATTATATCTAGAGCACTCACAGCTGATCGCATTGAAACCCTGTACGTCTGTCCACCAATGCCAGAGACGGAACTGTACCCAATATAGATAGTGGTAGGAGGGGAAGGGTCGAGAAGAGTGTATAAGGAAGAGCTCGGGGTGGCCAGCAGAGTCTCCAGCTTATGGTGTGGGCCACAGTGTTACAGGCGGACGATCTCTGATGTTTCTCTCTCTCGTGCATGGCTTAGACAATCTTCTCCACGATGAGGTTGTCTTAGTGAGCTGGCTGGTAGTCACTCCAGGTCGGGTCGTTTAACATGTGAGGACACTCCATTAGATGGCTGCCTCAACAATACACGAACCGCGTAAATATCTAAATGACATTGACAAACCAGAGGAATCAAGTCTTTTACCCTTTTTATATCTAGAAATAAACCTCTGGCATCCACCATAATTGTGTGTGTGTGTGTGTGTGTGTGTGTGTGTGTGTGTGTGTGTGGTGTAGGTCTGTAGGAGACTGAGGAGGGGATGGCTGGCTGGCTGGCTCAGTGTATGTTTAACTTTCGTAGAGGAACCAGTGTAATGTGATCACTGTACTGATTCTATTGGTTATCATTCCTAAAACCTAAAGTATATTGTTCATCTCCATTTAAATTTTGTTGAATAAAACTTTTTTCTTTCCTTTGACTTAAACTATAATACAGTAAATAGAAGCTATATAGATATGTTCTTTGAGACGTTCTTAATTATATCTATTACAGCCGACGACATAACACCTGAGGCTCAGTTTAAAAATCTAAAAAAAAATAATATTCCTAAATGGTCATAAAATAAAATCCAAGTATAACAAACAAACATTCTTTCCTGGTTTTTATCCTATATATTAACCATACTAAGAATAATTAAGCAATGGTCTACAGTTGACCTTAAAGATAAAACCAACAGATTAATGTCATGTTATCTTATATTTTTCAGGTAAGACGAAAGGCGAGTGCTGAAGAACGAGTCTACCACAACAACTCGGGTAATGTATGGTAACTCTCCTGTCTCGTACTGGAGCGGGTAATATTTCTTTTGTGCTAATATACCTGTTCTTTATCTATTAATATCTTCATCTCTCTATATGTCTATCTTCTTTAAAAGTAACGGGTGTAAAATAGATAGTGTTGATTACTACGAAAGGGGTAACACTCATCAACTAGTGGCTGATAGTCGTGAGGAGATAGTGGTAGAAGAATTAGCCTAGTTAGTACTATTATGAGTGTAGCAGTGGTAGCGTGGAGGTGAGGCGGCGTCTAGTATGTGGTGGTGGTGATGAGGTGGTGGTGGTGAGGCGGCGTCTAGTATGCTAGTATGTGGCGGTGGTGGTGAGGAGGCGTCTAGTATGTGGTGAGGAGGCGTCTAGTATGTGGTGGTGGTGAGACAGTGTGTGGTCGTGGTGGTGGTGGTGGTGAGGCAGTGTGTGGTGGTGGTGAGGCAATGTGTGCTGGTGGTGGTGTTGGTGGTGGTGAGGCAGTGTGTGGTGGTGTTGAGCATTGTGTGGTGGTGGTGTGGCAGTGTGTGGTGGTGGTGGTGATGGGCAGTGGTGGTGGTGAGGCGGCGTCTGGTATGTGGTGTGGTGTGGTGAGGCAGTGTGGTGGTGTGTTGAGGCAGTGTGTGGTGGTGGTGGTGAGGCAGTGTGTGTGGGGTGGTGGTGAGGCAGTGTGTGGTGATGGTGTTGAGGGCAGTGTTTGGTGGTGGTGACGCAGTGTTTGGTGTTGATGAGGGCAGTGTGTGGTGGTGATGGGGCAGTGTGGTGGTGGTGAGGCAGTGTGTGGTGGTGGTGAGGTAGTGTGTGGTGGTGATGAGGCAGTGTGTGGTGGTGGTGGTGAGGTAGTGTGTGGTGGTGATGGGGCAGTGTGTGGTGGTGGTGAGGGCAGTGTGTGTGGTGGTGGTGAGGCAGTGTGTGGTGGTGGGGCAGTGTGTGGTGAGGTGATGTAGGGCGGTGTGTGAGGTGGTGGTGGTGGTGGAGTGTGTGGTGGTGGTGGTGGTGGTGTGTGGTGGTGATGAGGCTGGTGTGGTGGTGGTGGGGCGGTGTGGTGGTTGTGAGGCAGTGTGTGGTGGTGGTTGTGAGGCAGTGTGTGGTGGTGGTGGTGAGGCAGTGTGTGGTGGTAGTGGTGAGGCAGTGTATGGTGGTGGTGGTGGTGGTTGTTAAGCAGTATATATCGACTAATAAGAGATAAATAGATTGTTATATAAATAGTTTGACTAATAAACACACAAACGGTCATTACATATATTGATAGATCGATAGGTCGATACATTCATTCATACATACATACACAGATAAATGCAAGTATGTATGTATATATACGGCTATACACTTGCTGCCTCACACACCACCAGACATCATTCAGTGAGACTCTCCGGGTTTAATTCTACTTAATGTGTCTTTTGTGCTCATTGCCGGTAACTACTATATTGAGTGATCCAAGCTAACTATTATTATGGCTAACTGCAACTAATTACTATAATGGGTGACTGCAGTTGAAATGTTTTAACGGGTAATTACTAGAAAGAGTTACTAAACAGACTGAAAGCATGTGATTTCTGCAATTGCTTTTTTTTCCTGAACATATTGAAGAAACATTTTATATTTTCTTCAGTTTGTAAATAAAATGAAAAAAGGCAAGAGACATTTCATTATTATTGTGTTATGAATCTACACTATGTTGATGTACTTATTTAACAAACTTCAAAGTTAAAAAAAGGAACAAAAGTGATATATATTTCGTGACTTTTTTCTGTATGTGTACATAGTCGAAATAACAAAGTCCTTTTGGAGTATTTCTTTCACCTATCGCCCGCAGCCATCTGAAAAATATTTTGGATACCGGAGAGAAACCGGAGGGATTTTTATTGGAAATACCTCTTGTGCAATTCCAATGTATTTATGTATGTATATATGTGTCGCCTCGTTCATACGCACCGCGCATACATTCATACTTGATGGGGGAAAAAATCGCGACACCAGTCATATCAAGCCATACATATGCAACGAGTATACATACATACATGCTAACTTTGGCACCGTGTTCAGTGAATCATCTCCATCCAAACAAACCCAACACGGTTGATACATAAACATACAGCGGGAGGGATAATGAACCGGAGGCTGATCACGTCAATGGAATTTGTATTTTTATCTTTGAAATTAAAAAAAAAAAAAAGACGAACGAGATAAACTGATGCATGATGAAGAGTATTAAAGTCTATATCCAAGACGATAGAGAGAGAGAGAGAGACTTGTCAGCAGGAACAGGGGAAACAGACAGAACTCGACAACGGACACAGAACAATGCAATAGTTACTACCACTTCTCTTTACGTTACTAGTCTCTTGTACAAACCGAAACCAATAAACCCTGAAATAGTTACAGTTGGGTTTAATCTCTCTCTCTCTCTCTCTCTCTCTCTCTCTCTCTCTCTCTCTCTCTCACCTACCCTCTCTCTCATCCCACTAAACCCTCCACTACAAATTAACCAAGATTAACCCTCACAATCAACCTCACTAGACAAGGGGACAAACCACGGACTGAGAATCCAATAGGAATTCCCTTTAGGGGGGTAAATTACAATTGACCCAAAATCCTGAAGAAACAATTCTAATGGAACCTTAACAGTTAGAGAGACAAGGTTACTGACGAAACCCTTCCGAAGCGTAAATAATGGAGTCTTTTACGTCATGCAATATCATTCAATTTACATCCAGTGGCTCATAAAGGGCGCTGAATGGCCCACATAAACTGGATCGTTACATGGCCTCTTCCAGTCCCCCCCGGAGGCCGACCCGACGCCGCCGCCACGGCCCTGCTGGCCCCGGCCAACACCATGGGGCCAAATAACAAACGATATTGATACTTTGAGGGAAGGAGAGTGCAGGGCAGGGAGTGGGGTGGGGGGAGCTGAGAGGGCTACCATACTGGGAGAGTGGTGAGCAGATATTGGGAGATAGAGATAGGGGGTAAGGGAGAGAGGAAGAGGGAGAAAGGAGAGAGAGAGCAGTACAGAAGGATGACCACTCGCATAAGTCACCTAACAGGACGTGGTGGTGTACGGTACAATGTTAACTTATCATCCAGACTCCAACAAAAGAAAGGTTTCCACTCGATCAGTTAACATCGGTTTTCAAAGCAGCAAACAGCGACAAAATTAATAAACTGTATTTACAATATATCACTAAAGCCGTTTGTTTGAAAGCTCACTGTTACGTGGCAATGGAATTTTGGTTGATTTACAAAAAGGTTTTATGTGTGTGAGGTGTTCCAGCAGTATACAGTTTTAGGATATAGATGGAGGCTACAAATTAAACCTAACATTACAATATCAATGTTATTTGGTGAAAGCAACAATGTTTTTATTGTTCTTTATGCAGCGTACCTCAAAAATATATTTTCTGATCCTTTCATTCCACGTGTTGAAAGTATTCAGATTCGTCCAGTCACTACAATAGAAGCTGTCCGTATTCTGGCGTCTTTCAGAATAAGCGGCATGTGGAGTGAGCTGCCTGCCACCTTATGTCGCACACCAGAGAGCGCTTATTTTCAGATTGTAGCCTTGACCTTTGACCTGTTGGCTCTCAAAACATATCAACTCCAGAGGACGTCCTGGTGAATGTATAAGCCAGGTATAAACATCGCAAATGTTTCCGTTCTTAAGTTATATTGCCGTCATATTTACCTCCATAAAGATCTATAGATGGTAGTGGCGTCCCTATTCAGAGATCTCCGTCCAAGTGATAAAAACAGAAAACTAGTGGTGGTGTGGGCGGCCTTACTCCCTCCACATTTAGCCAGGAACAAGGATGACTTCTGGCCATTTAAAGAAACAACATATCGTACTGGTCAATCGGTATTAAACTATACCTATAGATAAAATAACAACAAATAATTTCAGCAATAATATAACAAAAATACTGTTCGTTATGATAATGATACAATGGTTTAAATTAGTAAAAAAAAAAGAGAGGAGAATATCAATGTTCTAAAGAACTCATATCAGCCCCCTGTCTTATGGGTAGAAGCGTTTATATAAATGTGGGTTAATTACATTAGACTTGTATAACTATCATCCCCTGTAGCTTTCCACTAGCTATGAGGTTCATATTCGCAGCACGTGGTAAGGTGTGTCCACGGGAAGTCACGTCACTTAGTGCTGAGCTAAGGGATAAGTAGCCGGCTCCCTGACCACCTATTGCGGCAGTAGTTTGATAACCCTGACGAGAGGAAGATGTTATTTTGAGCCATCACCGATATGCGTCCGTCTTTCATCGAGGGAGCAAGTCGGATATATTTCTGTTCTCCCTCGAGGGTCCCTACTCAAGATCACTCCCACTCTCACATCAATCGGATGTATTTAGTAGAGCTACTATAAGAAAGCCTCCGTCCTCATTTAACGATCATAGTTACGGTGATAATCCTTGTTGAAAGTGCACATAGAAACCTTTTATAATAAATGAAGAAAGAACATATTGGATTTCACTACAGAAAATCCAATAAACTTTGATCTTTATTTTAGTACATCTAGAATATATGGTGACATGCTTCACAAGTGATTGTTACGAGTGGTAACAACCCAGGAAGGTTGTTACATATATGACAGCTTCAAAAATCGTTGTTATACAACGGTAACAATCACCTTAACAATTATACAGTTGGTAAAGGTAGATATATTATGTTCTCCTCATTACTGTGTTATATACTGTTACAGTAAGATGAAGTTATTGTTTCACCAGCAGCGCTACATAAGAGGTACAACGTGGACGGGGAAAACACCTTCGTTGACCAGGAGGCAAAAATACAAACAAATAAATAAATAAAAATCTCTCGATGTATCCGGCCGTCAATAAAGCAGCAAGGAGAGATGTTTACTAGCCTGACTGACACACACAAAAAGTTGTCACCAGAAGTTTGCAAATTATAGCTTATGACCGCAAGAACGATAACTCATGCGGATGTTGACTCTCGGGGAAAGGTTATTGGAGGGCGAAAAATACCCCATTAAGTATAATCCTCTGCTGATTTGTTCATCCTTGACGGTAATAAGGAAAGCGTGAACAGATCAGAAAACTTGTATATAAAAATATAACACTAAAATCATCCACAGTACAAGATAACACTATAACACTAGAAGATAACACCATACACCTTATGATAACAGCCCCCCCTCCCCGATCCTGGACGATAGAATAAGTTCCTCCACAAAACAGACAATTCTCCTTGTTGACAAAGGGGAATTGGTAGACGGGGAGACACACACACACACGTTCACTCTGGTAACCGGCCATAAAGTCCAACGAATCTGGGAGAGTCTTAACCGGACAACTGATAACGAGACGCGTCGTAGACAAGTTCCACTCCTGAGCCACCACCTGACACTGACCCTTCTTGGACCACCAGTTTTATTTTGGGTTAAAAACTTAAGGTTAAAGTCAATCTTAAACATATAAGTGAACGTTATATAGATTGTCTCTGAGTTAACAAGACAAAAAGTCTAAATTATATACGTGATGGTGGCCAGACATGGACCAATTTTACTCTACATGATGGCCACCTAGGTCCTCTGGCCGCTGGTAATATCTACTTGAGAAAAAATAAAAAATAAAATATTAATGAAGTTTTTAATAACTTTGTTAATGAAAATTCAAAACACGACAAAAAAGGCAACCCGCTGTTAGTGCTGTGGTCGGGCATATAAAAGACTTGAAATTTATATACTTTACAGTTGACCAAATTTAATCACATTAGTTTCAGTTCAAAGCACATGATCACTCGTATCATTGTGTTGCAAAAGAAAAAACAACGAAACATAATTTGAGAAAAAGAAAAATGACAAATTCCTAAAAACTAACTCCGAATTGAACGAAAATTACCAATACCGCGGAATGAACATTGAAAAAAAAAACAGGAAAAAAATTATGACATTGCTTGAGAGTTCTGATACATCCAAGGTCGCCTCTCTTACACTTTAGGAACATAGTTATGAGGTCAACAATTTTACAGCACAGGTCGTAAAATTTCAACAGTATATTTTTTATGGGTTACAGATTCTGTGTCTTTATTTAATATATCAGCTTATGTCCCTCAGTATCGGAGTTGAATTGAAGAAGATAGACGCTGTAAAGTCGCACAGATTACTCGGCAATAGAAGACAGCACATGACGCATAATAACACCATATAACACATGCGAACGTAACATAACACATAAAAACATCACATAATACATATGAACATCATCACATAACACATAAGAACATCATCATCATATAACACATAAGAACGTCACATAATAAAAAAGGACATCACATACCACATACGAAGGTCACATAACACATAAGAACATCACATAACACATAAGAACATCACATAACACATAAGAACACAGTGAGAGTCGATAAAATACCAGACACCTTAATGCACATATAAAACACTTCAACTAAATAACAAATAAAATGTGAATAATAATAATAATAATAATAATAATAATAATAATAATAATAATAATAATAATAATAATAATAACAAAAACAAAAACAATAATGATAATAAGAATAATAAATAAGGTGCAAAGATAAATAATGAAAGGATAGTAAAGAATGAGGCAGCGATTAGTGAGACTCTGATCGAGGAAAACTTGATCTCATTAAAAAGTTATTATCGCAGTGAATTGACGAGGTGTTCCTGAGCCAAGTAGCTGCCAGAAGGGATGAATTCTACCTTGTGTGTGTGTGTGTGTGTGTGTGTGTGTGTGTGCGTGCGTGCGTGGCGTGCGTGCGTGGCGTGCGTGCGTGCGTGTGTGTGCGTGTGTAAGAGGGTAATTTATAGGTTAAGGTACCAAATCGTGATGTTAAAACGAAATATAAATGCTTATGTTAAGTAATTATGACAAATATTTTAACTCATTCATAGGTTAAGTAACTCTATTACATTAACCATACATAGGAATTACTACATCTATATTGTCTATAATCTGTCCACATGATTATATTTCTCAACATCTGAATCTCTTAATACGTAATTAATGGAATGAAGTGAGACAATTAGAGCGTTAAAGAGTTAATTAATACGGTAAATTAAAGCAGGAATAGTATTAACAGGTGATTATCTGGATATTCTTATTTGCTACCTGTATTAAGATATAATTAGGTGAATGATCTAATACAGTAATAGTATTAAGGTAATTAAGAATATATCAAAAGCTAGGATTACATCAAAATATAATAGTAAAAGAGGTAATTATAGAGAATAAAGATATTAAGATGTATGTAAAAGAATGAACTTCTATAATTACATTACAATAGAATTATAGCAACAAGTGGAATAATTAACTTAGCTTTATGGATGTATAACGAATCCTGTTAAGTTGTATGGCTGTATAACGATCCTATGTATGGATGTATAACGAATCCTGTAAAGTTGTATGGCTGTATAACGAATCCTATAAAGTTGTATGGCTGTATAACGAATCCTATGTAAGGGTGTATAACGAATCCTGTAAAGGCGTATGGCTGTATAACGAATCATCTGAGGATATATTATAAAGAATCCTACAAGTCTTTATCGTGCCTCGCCTCTCGTTTTAACATAGTATATATACAGAAATAAAATACGAGTCACTATAGCTACTTGCCCCAGACGTCAAGTTGGAGTACTGTACCCGACTTTACATCAATAAGAAATTTCCATGGTACAGGGAGAAAAATATATATACGAAAACGATGGTGCGTATAAGTATGTGTGTATTGAAGTGCGTCTGTATAGGTGTATGTGTGTATGTAGTACAGTGTGTGTGTGTGTGTGTGTGTGTGTACGTCAAGGAAGGCGTTTACTCGGCCTATCAGTCCCGTGTTAAGTTCTCACGCATCTCCAGAATTTGCTACCGCCAGTTCGCCCTCATAAAAATGCGAGACAAGTACCAATTTTCTGCTCAGCTGAATATGGAGCGAAAAATTATGCAAAAATTTCCTAACTCACATGATTTTAAGGGTCATTCGTTGCTTTGTGCCGGAGGAAGCTTAAGAGACGCTCCTGCGAAGCCCAGCATGTCGACTGATTTTGAGGAAAATATAATACAACCAATAACAAAAGACTCCATTAATATTCCGGAAACAATTGGGTTAAATTAAGAGTCACAATGAGCATGGTCACTTCACACGCCGGCACCAGACAATGTACGACGTGTATAATGAAGGAGATGATTTGTTCATAATTCACAATAACCTAACTATCCTACTACTACTACTACTACTACTTGCAATAATAATACTGCTAATAATAATAATAATAATAATAATAATAATAATAATAATAATAATAATAATAATAATAACTATAATAAATGACCATACCGATAGAGCAAATCTAAGAAATAATGTAATAAAACGAACAAATGTCTTTAGTGATAATAATTTAAACTAAATTCTAAGGAAAAAAAAATGAAAAAGATTTTGTCAGTCGGTCATAATTCGTCAAATCGTGAGATTTACGGAGCGTGAGAGACGAAGATTACGTATTCCGAAGAAAACGCAGGATGAGTGTGAGAGTTTTAAGGCCGTCGATAATATAAAGTTTTATTCCTTATTGTCCGTTCACACTCTTAACAGTTCGATCACTCATGGACACCAAAATATGAAAATTGAAGTTTATTAAAATGAACATAAAAAAAATACGGACGTTGATTAACTTTCTCAATAAAAGTGAAAAATGTGGTTGAAGTAGACTCCAGCCTCATGATAAATGAAGAAACACAGGAATTAATAAAACCCAAGTCATTGTCCTCTCTGGGAACTCAAAAAAGTATTCCCTCGTTTCTCCCGGGAAAAGATCCTAGCTGGTGCCAGTGGCCCAGAAGATATTGCAAAATGCCCCGCGCTAGTGCGAAT
This sequence comes from Homarus americanus, assembly GCF_018991925.1. NCBI lineage: Eukaryota > Metazoa > Arthropoda > Malacostraca > Decapoda > Nephropidae > Homarus > Homarus americanus. The sequence continues at coordinate 446,169 of NW_024750341.1, forward strand.
TCTATGCAGATATCCGTACTTAGCCCAATTCTCCATCTTTTTTCACCCCCATGTATTATCAATAAGGATGAAGGCGTTTGTTATCGCTTTGTCAAACGCCAAAAGATTTGTCACCATCAAAGGTCAAGTTAATCATCATTAAACTATAATATTTCACGGCGTGACATTAATTCAGCAAAAGCGGTGGTCAATTATCTCACCTTCACTGCATGATATAAGGAAATCTTCCTCTGGTATTTTACTTAAGCTGGTGTTCCATTTCTTTTAAGGAAGATTTTGTTGCATTTCCCATAAATTAATTTATTCGTGTTAATGCTACTACTACTAATAATAATAATAATAATTTCAACCGCAAAAAATATCCTTATGGCTTAGCTTAGCTTAGGTTAGGTTAGGTTAGGTTAGGTTAGGTTAGGTTAGGTTAGGGTTGATAATCAGGAGACATGAGAAGCTATATTTAATGTGTTCCTCACCTATCGTGTTTACCTCGCAGATGAAAGACCCGGTAAACTTCTATCCATAGTTCAGTATTCCGGCCAAAGATCAAGGGGAGAATTTAAGAGGTTCATAAATGTGACCTCCAATGACACATATATAAATGGCAGAAAAAAAATGGGTTACTGAAATGGGGGTAAAAATGGTGGAGTCGTTTTAAGAATTTCAATCTGTCTTTAAGTTATGTTCAATGACTAAACTTGTGATTTTAGGTATTAGCTATTTGATTATTTTTTATGAATTAATTTTCTCTCTTTATTTGCATGTTGAATTGGTATGATTTACTGTGTCATAAAGGAGAGAAAATGTGTCAGTTTCTCTTAACAGGAAATGCACACACACACACACACACACACACACACACATAGGCTGGGCAAACTTGAAAATCCTCTGGTGATGTAAGATATCTATTTCCAATGCTCATGTCCCATAATTTTCTGCGTTTGCGTCTTCACACCCACACACAGCTGGTTGCAAGATTTTGAGAATAACTTGAATCCTATTCCAGATAATTTTCAAGTGAATATATTATGTGGTCAGTGTGATAATGTTTTCTTTTCATGATTCCTGAATAAATCATATGATAAAGAGTTAGTTTCTTCCCCACCCATTAGCCTGGCCAGCCAGAGCCAGATGTTTTACACAAGGTCGTAAAGTTATTTACTGTGAGTTATGAAGCTCCAGTATTACGGGGGGGAAACTTGCTGAATGCGGAGGGGAAAAAACCGCTCCTGTAGAAGGTCAGAAGAAGCACTGGCTGGAGGGTAAGGGCAGTAGAGGTAGACACAAGTTGAGATGGATCACCGCGGCGAGGAAGGACATGCATAAGCAAATGCTAAAGGAAAAATAAGAGCAAGACGCGCCTCACTACCCGAGCGGCCGATACCGAGGAGGTGCGGGGTGAATAAGGAAAATGAAGCTAATAAAAGGCTGAAGATAAAAGAGGAAAGAAAAATTATAAATATAATGAAATTGGCATCAATCAACCCCTCCCCTCCCCCCCCGAGTCCTCACATTCATCCCTGATTGTTCGTTCAACAGGTCTTCAATATTTAATCAATTCTTCTTTTCGTTCTACAAATTCTCACAAATCAACTGCTCACTTACCCTTCTGAAACAATGTCCGATAGCGAGTAAGTGTAAAATAACATATTGAACATCTAAATAAAGGAAACATTAGAACGATAATACAAAGCGTTATTAAGTGATGAGCGTCGTCGTCACATTTTATCTGGTGACCAATGATTATGACTCTTTAACTTCCCGGCCACCCCTCGCCAACCAATCACGTTCATTCTCAATCATTCTGCCAAGTTAATTGGATTTTAGTTTAGTGACTTGTGACCTATGACCTGAGGACTGTCACATCTGAGCACCTGTAGGGGATGAACACAACAGGTCACTTCGTCCGACAGGCATAATATACAGTAGCGTAATGTGGACACACGCACACACGCGCACACACGCGCACCTCCACTACCTCTCCCACTCCTTCCAGCACCTCTCTCACTCCTTCCAGCATCTCTCCCACTCCTTCCAGCACCTCTCCCACTCCTTCCAGCACCTCTCCCACGCCTCCCAACTCTTTTCCACGCCTCATGTGACTTTTTCAAGCCTTAGTTGACTGTTCCATGTCTTGCATTAATTTTCCACGCCCTCCAGTGTCTTCCACACCTCTCCAACCGGCCTTCGTGACCCCTCTGGCCTCCGTACCGCTCCCTAACCCTCTCACTCCTCCCTTCCCCTTTCCCTCACACATCCCCCTCTCACCCCTCCCTCACACATCACCCTCTCACCCCTCCCTCGCACATCACCCTCTCTCCCCTCCCTCACACATCACCCTCTCTCCCCTCCCTCACACATCACCCTCTCACCCCTCCCTCGCACATCACCCTCTCACCCCTCCCTCGCACATCACCCTCTCTCCCTTCCCTCACACATCACCCTCTCACCCCTCCCTCACACATCACCCTCTTATCCGTCCCTCACCCTTACCCTCTCACCCCTCCCTCCCACACATCACCCTCTCACCCCTCCCTCACACATCACCCTTTCTCCCTTCCCTCACACATCACGCTCTCACCCTCCCTCACACATCACCCTCTCACCCCTCCCTCACACATCACCCTCTCTCCCTTCCCTCACACATCACCCTCTTATCCGTCCCTCACCCTTACCCTCTCCTTCTCCCTTACCCCCTGTCTCTCACCCTCCCTCTCTCACGCTCACAACGTGTTTCCTCTATCACCACCTTAATGAAATATACTGTGCGGTCTCTGAGGATAAACACCTTACGGTTTTGTTGTTCTCACTATATTGGTCGAATCAACTTACTGTTCATCATTCCTTGTACACCTGCACTGTCTATGCACCTGATGAACCACTACTTGTAAGACAATTTAAATGATAAGTCTGTCTCTATCTCTATAATTCCTAACCCTTCCACCTACATTATCTATACAGTACTTTTCACAGTCTTCACATTGCTGTACTTCATGTCTTTAATTTTAAAATAAACAAAAGTTGGTGTGAATTTTCAGTTACATGATGTCATTAAAACATGACGCCTCGCTGAGCTCTGAAGCCCTCTTCATTATCCTGATCACCTGCCATGGTACTGCAGGTCCTGTCACTCTCATCATTTATATAATGTGTGTGTGTGTGTGTGTGTGTGTCTACCACTGAATCAGAGGCAGGTACAGTATATGTGAATAACTGGGTGAGAAGGACAACAGGAGGGAGGAGGCAGGGTGAGTTACGAGTTAAGTCTGGGATGGAGAAGACTTCGATAAAGAAGGTTGGTGAGAGTAGGTAGAGTGAGGTGGGCGGAGGAGAGAAGGTTGGTGAAGGGAGCAAGTGAATGGACGGCAGGGAGGGAGGTAGGGTGGGGAAGGAAGAAGAGAGTGAGGGAGGGAGGAAGGCTTAGACTGAGATAGGAGGACTGTGTTAAGAAGGAGTTAAGAAAGTTAGCTGAGATAGAAAATGGAGGACAATGACGATAAATAGGGAGGTGGAGGAGGAAGAAAAACAATAGGGCGAGGCTCATTTTTTAAAGAAACAATATAGTATGGCAGCCTTGGGTAATGAGGACATGACGTCACTCACCCAGACTGGTAGTACAAGAAGTTTCCCCAAGTAGTTCGTTTTGCTTTTCTATTCTCTCTGATATTATTGACTACAAAATACATAATTATTTATTATCTTTGAAGTAATATAATTCTCACCTGTCTCACCAAGCTTCATAGTATTAACTTGTATCAACAGGTAAGAACACCCGTGGAACATTAAGGCTTAGTTTATAAAATATTCACCAATTACTCATATTCTTTAATCTGAAATTGATTTATGTCATTCAAAGTGGAACTTAAGCGGTAATGTCAAGGGGAGAATATGGTAAATGGGGTTGAAAAATACCATAAAAAATCTGGATATGTTCAGCTACACGAACATAATACACAGCTTTAGTCTCTTCATTTTCTTTTAGAGTCAACCAAAGGTGGACTGAGGCTACACAATCTAGCCGGTCTATATGTCCTTATTTAATACGTCCTAGAAATACTAAACTGTCTTGCAATAGATCACACAAACCAACTACTGTCTGAGAAAAAAAAATAACACCAGAGTACAGGTTAACTTTGGCCATACAGTCGAAAAAATACACTACGTTGGTGTTTAACTCGTGTGGTAGTGTCTTGACTTTACTGAGAGATGTTACATTACGTGGGTCAGGGTAGTGATAGTGTAGGAACTTATTATCATTTCATCCTTTTTATATGTGACAACTTGTCTAATCCGGACCATGACGTGGAGGTTAAATGCCACCCTCAACCCTGCACACCTCAGTATTAAAAAAAAAAAATCCAGGTGTAAATATCTGTAATATCCTACCAGGTAAAATAAGCCAAACTTGACAACGTTCTCAAGCTTCATTAAGTTATCTAAGCGACGATGGAGCTCTCCTCGTTATGCTAAGTAATCCCTCACTTTGCATATTTTTCTGCGACGTAGTGATGGATATTTACCTCGCAGTATTTTTTTTATTTTATTATTTATAAACTCAGGGAGAAAAAAAGTCTTTAAAAAGTGTGAAAAATATCGCTGTTCTCCTCCTCTCTATTAACAAGAAAACTGATAGTCTTCAAAACCGTGAAGAAGGTAATGTGTCATTATAAGTTATGTTGATGGTGAGTCTCCTGCCCACCTATACGGTAGTGGCGTCCCTGGCAGGCTTCCAAAACAGCATCCTATATACGCCACGTCCTAGCCCATCCTCCCCGTTCACAGCGCTCCTACCAAGCTGCCCTAGGAGCTGTCTGGTTTATTATGTCGTCCAGACCGTCCCTAGCACCACGCCCGGAGGCCTAACTACTTTACTGAATACCTAGCAGCTTGTCCTGGAATTAATTCACTTTTAACAAAGACTTTACAGCTTGTCTTAGCAGCGTCTTCCAAGGCTACTGTCGGTTTATATACTCTATAGCAACCTGTCCAAGGTCTCTGTCTGTCCTGGTTACATGCCTTCATTTACTCCAACGTTTAACCCTTCTCAGCACATAGCCCGTCCATAGCAACCTGTCCCATAATGGCAATCCACAGTTGGCCTTCATTTACTCAACGTTTAACCCGTCTCGAAAGCCGTCCGCCTTAACCTGTTAACCTCAGCCGTCTGGTTACATGCCTTCATTTACTCCAACGTTTAACCCGTCTCAGCACATAGCCCGTCCATAGCAACCTGTCCCAGCACTCAGCCCGTCCTAGGAGCGTCTCTACAGCCTGACCCAATATGTGCCCTATTGCTGTGGAAACTAACTTCATCAAGGTGCTCGGGGCCGCCGTCCCCCCCCACCCCCACCCACCACCCAACCTCACCCCTCCTCCACACAGCGCCAAGGAAAATAATTCCTTGTATTAGCTGGCGTTAAGGTCGTTAATTACTGAAAGTACTTTTTATATTCCGGTGGAAAATTGGTTTTATGAGAGGCCGGCGGGCGAGACAAGTGACTCCTCGGCTCTAGTGGAGCTGCGAAAAATTGTTAGAGGAATTCGACAGCAATAAACCTTTTGACAAGTTGCTGTATTTCTTAAACGTCTCGGAAATGACAAATATAATTCCTGGATGTTATGGGCCAGACATCACTTTATATAGAATTATTATAGATGATGGAAATGTTTCTTATTTTGTACAGGGTGAGTGCATATAGCCTATGATCCTCTTAATTACTACAAAAGAAAAACATATTTTTAACCCATGCAAATGAGATGCTCCTCCGGGGAAAAATGTCGAAGACGATACTGGTTCGACAGATTAGGTTTCCTTGTTTATAAAAGACTTCGTTCTGTAACCCCAGATTAATTTTTTGGCTTTGAAATTATAAAAAAAAAACGGGTTTCCTTAATGATCTCCAGATATGCAAAATGGGTCCTTTATATTCTGTGTTTTGACAGGAAGGGACCTCCCAGCCCCGCCCTACGGTCAAAGGTGAACAACCAATTGGAGACTCAGGTATATTCTCTCCAGGATTCTACTGAAGAAAGAAGAATAACTCGTCCCTATTTGACTTTCTCCTCAAGGAACAGAAGCTTTTGATATCACGTAAAAACAAAAGACAAACCATCGTCCTCGTGAGCCTCAGTGACTCAATATATTATATATATTCCACGGTTAAGTAACTCAGTAACTCTTCCAAGTATTGTTACTTTTACCGAAGAGTTCCTGAGGTAAAATTCCTCCCTGCAAGACGCATTGTTTTAAAACACACTCTAGTTCAGCTGGCGTCTCTTAATAACCTCAACGATCGTGCGTTTTTCTGCCCGAAAATTTTCCCGTCTTAAAGTCTCTCCCTCGCCCGGTTTTTACCTGTTTGGGGGAACTCTGGAACTGAGAGAGTCTCTCTCTCTCTCTCTCTCTCTCTCTCTCTCTCTCTCTCTCTCTCTCTCTCTCCTTGTGTCAGTCTATTTGTCTATTTCTCTTTGCCAATACATATGTCTGTCCTTCTCTCTCTATAGTTAATAAAGTTACACATAATATATTTCTCGTAAGGCTTTTATTAGCCAAGTGTCCATCTATAGGAATATATATATCACTCAGTGTTAACAAAGTCTTATTCATAATTCTTTTCCTTGCTCTTTACACGAAGCTCTGTTCGGTATGCATCACAATTTACATAATGAGAGTTTAATTAAGCACTCTGTTTTTTTACATTTTCTATAACTTACTCTATCTAAGATCCCATTATATACGTGATATTATCCAGTTGATTTTATATTTTACACAGTGTTTATCTGTAATTTACAGAGTGCCATCTTATTTTATACATAATTTACATAATGCAAGCTATTTTACTACATAATTTACAAAGTACTATCTATTTTTTACACTATACATTACCTTAAAATCTTACTGTCCTCTTTATTCACCTTTATTTCTTAAATTTCAAAACTTATTATGATTCTCCACTTAAGTGTCATAGTATACTTTATTCCGTAAATCACTTAACAATAACCACTTGAATCCTATAATTCACTTAAAATCTTCCACTTAAATACTAGAGTTCACTTTATCCTGTAAAATTTAACGGTGTCCACTTAAATCCTTATTTCTTTTTACCTCACTCAAATTACACAAGGATTTTTCCCAATCATTTTAAGGCTTCATCGATTTACAAAACCTTTTAATGCTATATTTTACAAACCTATTGATTCTGAATCACAATTTACAAAACCATTTCAACGTTACACCAACGATTTACAAAACTATTTAACGCTATATTTTACGAAACTCACGATTCTTACATCATAATTTATAAAACCATTTCAACGTTACGCCATATTTTACAAAACTATTCATTCTTACATCACACTTGGCAAGAATATTTCAATCTACATCAGCAGTTAAAAAAAAAATGTCTCTTCACCGCCACACCAACATCATTTCACAGCAATATTATAAATTACATTCACTTATGTGTTTTACGGTTCCATATCTGGCAGTCTCTCTCTGGTAATGTCATCCAAATTCCTGACCAATTTTCCTTGATTTCTCTCCTGTTTTTTGTTAAATTGACTTGATTTTCTTGGATTTGAATGAGATTTAGTTAGTCTCTTTTTGGATTTCCCAGGATTAGTGTCGCTTTTCTAGATTATTCTTCTACTTATGTCCTAATCACTATATTTTCCTTGACTTTCTAGTTTGTTGATTTTCCTTAGATTTTTCTTGATCTCTCTCTCTCTCTCTCTCTCTCTCTCTTATTGTTTTGTTTTCCTATCCTCTTTCGTTTTCATTCTTATCTATCTCTGTCTGTCTGCCTGTCTGTCTGTCTGTCTGTATTGTTGCTTGTCTGTATTGTTGCTTGTCTGTATTGTTGCTTATCTGTCTCTCTCTCTCTCTGGCTGTCTGTCAGTCTGTTTTTATCTCTCGCTCTCTCTCTCCCTCTGACACTCTCCCTTTAAGTTTCCTCCTAGGTTGGTTCGCAAAATCTTACGATATTTTTGTGACATTTTTCCTTTTTCACATAATATTTATTTTTCTTATATATCGGATTCTCTCCCTCCCACATTTTCCTCAGGCTTGTCTAGTTCCTTCCTACGGTATCCTTATATTTTTTTTCCTACCTATCCTCTCCCTCCTGTCCAGTAATCTTCACGGTTCTCATTTTCATTTTTCATGTTTCCTCTTTATACTCATTTATTTTTCATTCATTATCTCTTCTCCTTCCATTTTTTCTTTTATCTTATTTCGTATACTTTCACTCATTTGCTTTTCGTTTAAATTTTTCGTTTATTTTCGCCGCTTGAACTTTGTTTTTTTCATACTCATTTAATGTGCATATAATCTTTTCGTTGTTTATTTGGTTATTTTCTCTATTTCTTTTTGCTTTCTACGTGTTTTACTTTCATTCCTCTTCTCTATTTTTATTCCTACGTGTGTTACTTTCTTCTATAAAACAACACCTCAAGGGAATTCTTTTAAATCGCTATGATGATATTTTTATTCTTCAACTCTCACATATCCCCACATTTCCTCTCCTATTTTTCCCTGCCAGTGTATAAAATTTTCCCTAGTTTTTTCCCTGTTTCCTGTAGGTTTGTAAAATTTACCTACCGGGGTGTCTGTTTTCCCTCACATTTCCCCTGTCGGTGTGCATTTTCCTTATGTTTCCCCAGATATACTTTTCCTTTTTCTCGTGTCATATTTTCCCCCATATAATATTACCCTAGATTCCTGTAATTTTTTCCTTGTGTTTTCCCTGAAATGTAGTAAATATTCACTTGAATTTCCTTCGTTATTTTACCATATCTTCTTATCTTGCATCTAATTTGGCTTCCCCTCCATCTAATTTCCCCATATTTCCCCCGCCATGTAACCCAAAATTTCCTTGGTTTCACCGTCTTTTCCTCATATTTCCCTCTCTCCTCAGATTTCCTTTGTTTTCCCATATCTCCCAATCATGTACTAATTTTCCACAGATTTCCATCATCTTTCCTTATATCACTCTATCGTCTATCCAATTTTCCCCAGATATCCCCCCCACCCCGTCTTTTTTCCCTATATTATCCCGCCCTGGTCGCCGTCTACCTTGATTTTCTTGCTGATTTAAGTTTAGAATCCGGCGGAGAGTTTTGTGCCCACCTATTTGCATGATTGACTCAGTAACCTGGCACTTCTTTTTCCTCTGAACTTTGCTTTATCAAAATCCTCCGAAAAAAAATCTATTGTTTTTCTGGTTTCTATAACTGTTCCTTCATGGGGACGTTCCTAATGTTCTTTTATGGGGACGTTCCTATGTTCTTTATGGGGACGTTCCTAATATTCTTTATAGGGGGTGTTCCTAATGTTTCTTTTATAGAGGCGTTCTAATATTCTTTATAGGGGTGTTTCTAATGTTCTTTATAAGGGGGCGTTCTGTCGGCTGCTATAGGGGGCGTTCTAATGTTCTTCATGAGGAGGTTTCTATAAATGTTCTTCATAGGGTAGCGTTCTAAAATTTACAGTTCTTAGGGAATGAATTTAAAATCTATTGTTCTTCAGGCATGATTCTATAAATCATGTTCATCAGTGTGAAAGTAGCTATATTTGTTTTTTGCTTTCAAGTAATTCTTTGTTTTGTTTTCCCATCTAAGTAAAACAAAAGGTATTTACATTCTTTTATTCCATGTGTGAAGAGAGGTGGAAAAAGAAAGGGAAATAGAAGAAGGAAAAAAGGAAAGAGAGAAAAGAAAGAGAAAGAGTAGTGGGAAAAAGAGGCGAGAGAAGAAAGGGAAGGAGAAAAAATAAGTGGAAGAAGATGCTTTCGCCTTTTGAGACTACCATCCCCATATTACATTATTCGACGGATTAGTTTCGAGATTAGCTTTTTCCTTTCAGTCACGACAATACTGCACTGTCTTTCCGGGGGTTTTCAATAACGTTATTATCTCTGTTTTCAATAGACCGGCTCCAAGTTAACAGTGCGCCATAGAGATAGAGGGTGGGGGGGTGGAAGTGGGAGGTTATGGGTGGGGGAGGGAGGGTGGGGCAGGGTGGAGGTGAGGTTATGGGTGGGGGAGGGAGGGGTTGAATGGAGGGTTATAGACTTTGTGTTCTATTGTGCACGTCTTCGTTGTAAT
>NW_024750342.1:0-23103 GCF_018991925.1 Homarus americanus
CTCAAGCCCACTTCGTTCAGTTACGTATTGCTGTGAGAGATGTTGGCAACTCTGTGCTTGTTTACATAGCATTAAAACTCGGAATGGCTCAAAGGAATATCGCAATAATAGCCAAACTAAGGTTGGTTGATAAACATTCCACAGAGTTGCTACATCTCACACAATGCACCAGCCAATGTGCGGGCGACTGTACATGTTAAAGGCATCTTGATTCCACCTATCATACCATCATATCGTTACACTACAAAGGAACTGATTATCCTTTACAAAGTAGGTTCGTATTAAAATCGGCCACAACCACTCCTGTTAAGCGCATCATCACGGTTCACTGCTTGTCAAGAAAAACTGGATTTCACGGATTTCCATCATGTTAATATTGAGTTACGTGTTAAAATCACTTGGACTCTCTTAGTGCATCTACCATCACCGATTATTATAGAGACGATTGAAGTGATTATGTCATCCTATTGAGACTCGTTGATAACTTGGTGTACTCTCAGGCTCCCAAAGGTATATCTACAATTTTATGTTAGATAATATGACACAAAGGACAAGGATTTTGACAACCCTACTGAGACAACAGGAGTCGTAGTGTTCATTTTGAAATTTATTGAACCCATCAATAAGATACTTTTGGGCGTGGGTACGTTTCATCAGGGATTTTTAAACAAAGTTATTGAATTTTTCTCCGTATTAACATTCATACATACCTTAGTGTACCTTCCATCACAGGATTTTAAAGAGACGATTCAACTGTTTATATAACTACACTATTTAAACTGGTTAATATTTATTCATACGAAAATTAGCCAGTCAGTTTGGCGTACCATCACGGTTGGATAATTCAGTGATGAGAGGCAGCCAGTGATTGGTTTAGCGGGGTGTGCAGGCTCGTGCTCCCTGGACACGCTTTCTAATCTTATAAAGATTTAAGACTTGCTCGACACAGTATCAAGTGGGGAATATTTTCTTGATGAGAGGCTGACTGTAAAATCCTTGTCATCAGAGAGCGTGACAGTGACGTGGCGAGAATTGAAAATGAGTGTTGAAAGTGTGTTGAACAAATGTTTGATCGATAAGAAGCCAGGATGTAAAATATGACTGAGAAGTGAAAATGATTTATAAGTTAACTGCTGAATAGATAGATATAATTTTATTAATATATGAAACATCATAAATTAACAAACACTTTTATAATTACTAAAACAGGTAGAGTGAATTAATAAGTACAATAAATACAAAACATAACAGATGAAATAAAATTAAACATTTAAGGAATAACGAATAACTGGATAAGTGAATAAACGAATAAACAAATAACTAATGGACAAAATTCAGAAAAACTATAAAAGAGTAAGGATGTGAGGGGTGACGCAACACCTGGAGGCCGGAAGTGTGTGGTGGTATCACGTGTGGGTCCTGACTCACTCTGTCTCGTGTGTTCTGACTCACTACACACCTGTTGTGGACGTGTTACGATGGACTTTTAAGCCACATATCTTGTTGGACCAGTCAGTCTTAATATATCCTGTTGAGTACAGGACTAGCAGTATGGCATGTGTCATACAGGACCAGTCAGATGGAACCTCGCTCGTGTGGTTGGACCAGTCCCAAGGTGTGAGGGCGACACCTAACTGTTGCTCGTCATGGATGTATACGGTACATTCATGGCCACTGGAACTCCTTGGTGTTAACATTACCGTTCATATATACTGTAGAGCTGAGCACCTCAAGAAATATCAAGATTATTTCACTAATGATTAATCACCCAAACCTACTAACCAAACCTAACCTAACCTAACCTAACCTTTTATTTCACCTAATGATTAATCACCCTAACCTAACCTAACGTAACCTCCCCAAATTGTGTCAGGGTGGTTGCCCGCTTTCAAGTAATAATATTTGTACTTCAATATAATGTTTTCGTTTATTTTAAATGTTTCTGTTCAATTTGTTCCTCTCAATGTTACTCGTATGTTTCTTGATGTGTACCATAAACACTCACACACATGGATATCGTGAGTTTGGGCGTGTGGGCGGCTATGGGCGTGTGGCGGTTATGGGCGTGTGGGCGGTTATGGGCGTGTGGGCGGTTATGGGCGTGTGGGTGGTTATGGACGTGTGGGCGGTTGTGGGCGCTTATGGACATGTGGGCGGTTATGAGCGTTTGGGCGGCTATGGGCGTGTGAGCGGTTATGGGTTGTGTGGGCGGTTATGGGCGTGTGGGTAGCCCGTTATTACACTATTGTTTCCGTTCAACGTTTTAAGATGTTTCACTTCCAGTATTACCGGATCATTTGTTAGTGTCTGTCCTGTATTATTTTATAGTGTCCTCCAGCCGTCCCCATCACCCTCCCCAACCCCCGTGTCACTCCCAAGCCCCTGTCACTCCCAACCCCCGTGTCCTCCCCAGCCCCCGTGCCACTCCCCAACCCCCGTGTCCTCCCCAACCCCCGTGTCACTCCCCACCACCTCCCCTGTGCCACTCCTCGCCCCCACCACTCCCAACCACCCTACTCCCTGTGCCACTCCTTCGCCCCCACCTCGCCACTCCTACCACCCTCTCCCCCATATGCCACCCTCCTCGCCCCCACCTCGCCACTCCCTACCACCCTCTCCCCCTGTGCCACTCCTCGCCCCCACCTCGCCACTCCCTCCCACCCACTCTCTCCTGTGCCACTACCCACCACCACTCCCCTTAACTCAGGTGCCAGACCCTCCTCGCTCACCTGTTAATCCTCCCCGTTATCAGTAGGGGTTTTGTTGTGCAGCATTTCGGTCCAGATCTCTGATTCCTAACTGTTCCATTCTTGTTCTTATTTCTCGTCTGATTCGTCCGTTAGCTCACCTGGTCCTACCCCTCACCTGATTTCGTCTTTGTTTCTCACCTGATTCTCACCTGATCCTTCCTAATTTCACCTGGTTCTCACCTGAGCTTGGATGGTTATTGGAGGTCCTCATTAGTCCAACAAGGGGGTTGTATGTCACGGCGAATCAACACATAAATAAACTAGAAAAGTTGACCTCGGGGATTAATCCAGTTTTAAAGTTCCTTATATCTCACACTTACTGATAACAGATCTTATCTCTGACCTCCACTGATAACGATGTGAGTCATGTTACCTTGTTACTTCCCGGTGTTTTGTAGATAGTCAGTTTATATACAAGTTTGTGAACACCAGTTAAGAAAAAAATGGATCACATGAATATTAGACACCCCAGATTATTTTGTGTAATGATGAAATACATTAATGTAAACTTAATCTAACCTACCCTAATCCAACCTAACCTAACCCCCTCAGGTAAAGGTAGGGTATTTAATCATCAGTCGGAATAAACTTGAGGTGCCTAATCTTCATGTAATCCGATGAATCAAAACAATGATCAAAATTTGTAGAAATATTTGGTCTTCTGGTGACAAGTTTGGTGTTTGAACCAGGAGTTGTGGCCGTGGCGAGTCTGTTGATGCTGGCCGGAGATGGTTACCATGGTGACAGTAAACAAAAATCACCGTAATTCTGTTTACATGTCCGCTGGTCGTAAAACATGGCGCTATAATATGGTTAGTTGGCACGCCGGCTCTAATGATGATGTCGAAAGGTGTAGGAAATGGTTGTCATGGCGACGATATGGTAAGTTAACCCCTTTCTACCCTCAGATAGTGTAAGTAAATTGGCTAATGCGTGTTGTGTGTTATGGTCAGACTATGAGGTGTCTGCCTGGGAATTTGTTTATACGGGGGTAGCAGGTGACACAGCTGTAGCTCCTGGACCACCGAGTCATTGGTAGACTTTTGGGACAAAATGAAAAGTGAATCAAGTAACACTTTAACGAGTATATAATGATCATTGTGCGTTCACTGTTTGGGTCAACCTACTGTTGCCAGCAGACTTGTGTACTGTACTGTACTGTACTGTACTGTACCGCCCAAAGTCACAAAAAAGGAATTTGTGGAAGCAGCGTTCACTAAATTTGAAGAAAAAAAATCACCAAAAGTGCAGAAGATATTCTATCTACAGTATTCAGTCGAATTTCACGAGAGTCTTAGTAACCATTGCCTTTGTATTGTTGAATGTGAACCATAATTTATGTTGTATTAGTATTTATTGTCACCCATTAGGGTACTTACATTTTTGTTCCGTACACCAGTACTTGTCTGGATACAGTTATGGTTTGGTTCTGTATTTCTTAATGCTCAATTTATTTTTATTTATTTATTTTTAATTTAATACTTATTGTATACTTACACTGTGTGGTGGCTGCTGTAAGTATACTGTATGCGTTAAAAAAACACTTTAGTTGTTACAGCGGAGTAATACATTATAACAGTCAACACATCCTAGAGCTTGTTGTGACATGACAAACCTACAGGTGTCACAGAACAAGGATAACCAAGAACTGATCACGAGCAGCATTAAAACACTCCCTCATACTGGAGAAACGTCCAGCAGTGAAGTCAGAAGAAAAAAAAAACAGAGAATTGTCCAAACTAATACCTCATTTTTTGTTGGTGTCCAGATGAGGGTGTTGAGACATGACTTGTACTAAGCCATCTACGTCACCGAGAAGCCTTACCGTCACTTGTTGCAGCTGCTGGTGCCTTCATACCCGGCACCTCCACACGCGAACATGTGGCCCTGAATTTATAAAACTGCTCAATGACCCTCTTCCTGCTCCTCTCCCTCCCACAGCTTCGTCACGGGTCACTGGCCTGGGTTTTTGTTATCTCTCTCCAGCATTTATAAATATATCTTCAGTCATTACTGCTGGAATAATGTGCTTCATCTTGCCAGAAAATTATTGAGGGCGTTGATGCTGGCCTGATCATAATTATTCTTTTGACAAAAACGTTGGATCACATGGAGATTAGGCGCGTGAGCTTATTTCACTTGATGATGAAACAACACCCCAGGCAGACCGGCAGGCAGAGGCAGTGTGTTTACCTCGCCTACCACCACCACAACCACCACACCAGCCTCCCTATCACACCGGTTTTTCCTGATTTATTTTTTTCACCTACCTGGGACCTCCTGGGGGTGACTCTTGACGTAAATTACACAGCGTTGCTAACTTGAATATTTTTTGTAGTCATCTGTAATAGAGATTCCAAGTCCCTTTAACAGTAGGCGTTCAACACGTAACCCCCCCCCCCTGGTGTGGTGGTGGTCTGGCTATGATTGATTATTCATATATTGTGTTGTGTTGTGGTGGGGTTTTCACACATATAGGGGGCTGATATAGTGATGAATATAGTGGTAATTTGCGAGTGTATAAGTAATGAGTTATTGATGAGGTCATTATGATGTTTATATAGCGTTTTGTCTCTATATAAGGCTTAGGTTATTGATGATAGCGATATATGTTTTTGCCTGTATTGATATATTAATTTACTTAAAGGTGTTTATTTTGAAGGTACGACGTATATATTGTGTGGATATATTGGTATACTTTTTTACTTATTAGTTGGGTATGTTGATATACTTGTATGGTGTATATGTGTAAGTATAGTGTTCGGATCGCTTGAAAATTAGATACACTCCAAGTTTATTTCACCTGGAGATTAACCTCACCTAACCTCACCTAACCTCCAGGCAGCGTCAGGATGGTTCCACACATTTTTGTTGTTGTTTATGAGTGATGTTGACACTGGGGTATATTTCCCCCTTATTGTGATTGACTGTAGGATTACGTGCAGGAATACAGGGCGTCTCGCTGGAATATACAGTGTCTCGCTGGAATATACAGTGTCTCATGGGCATATACTGCTTCTCTCACAGGAATATACGGGTTCTCACGGGAATTCACACTAGGAATACGCGGCGACTGAGGTGTGGTGAAGCTGTGAGAAGAGTGATGGTAAGGTTGTATGTTTGGGGGAGTCCCACAGCTGTTAAAAGAAGCATAATGGAGGGTAATTAAGCTGCCATATCCTTGAGGAGTTGTGCTAACCTGTACCTTGTGAGGCAGATTCGTGCAGCCCTGAAGTGAGAGGGGGAGGAGGGAGGAGAGGAAGACGAGGGAGGGAGGGGGAGAGGAAGGAGGGGGTGTAGGAAGGTGAGAAAGACAGGAGGAGAAGAGGAAGAAGGAGGAGGATGTGGATGAGGGAGGAAGATGTGGATGAGGGAAGGGAGGAAGAGGAGGATGTGGATTAAGGGGGAGGAGCTCCAACACACCTTAACTTGTATCACTAAAACCAAATTAAGAGCTGTGACGTCATCAGTCAATAAACACGAGTAGATGCTCATTTTCAATCCATCATGGACGTATATTAAGATAGAATTTTGTTACTATTTTCTTATCGTTGAGGTCTATAGCAGGGTTGTGTTGTCTTGTTCCTTGTTCTGACGATAAACAAGGTGGTGATAGGTATTGTGGTCTTGTCCTCAGCGTCATGGAGAGCTTGTTTAGGGCGCCTGTACCTTGGGGCAGTGTAGAGTCCTGGGGCGATAGCTAACCTGTGTTGATGTCCTTTGTTGCTTACCAGGGCTTATAAGACGGTGTGTGGGGGGGGGGGGTGGCTTTGTTATGAGTGCTACATATTGATGGTGCTGGAACACCCTCGTCCTGCTCATCCGTGTTCGCTGCTCGATACTGGGGAAGAATATTTTATTGAAACTTTAATGATGATTTTATTTTTCTCCATTAAACACCACCCCCCCACACACCCACACACCTCCACCCCCCCACCCCCCCTCCCCACCCCCCACACACACACACGTCACCCATCAAGCGGGAGTAATTTGTCCGTATCGTTTAGTGGTTTTTTTGTGCGTGTGGTGAGGATGTGTGGCTGTGCTCTGTGGTGTACCGTGGCTCTGTGGTGTACCGTGGCTCTGTGGTGTACCGTGGCTCTGTGGTTTATTGTGGCTCTGTGGTGTACCGTGGCTCTGTGGTGTACCGTGGCTCTGTACCGTGGCTCTGTGGTGTACCGTGGCTCTGTGGTGTACCGTGGCTCTGTGGTGTACCGTGGCTCTGTGGTGTACCGTGGCTCTGTGGTTCACCGTGGCTCTATGGTTCACCGTGGCTCTGTAGTTCACTAAGGCTGTGTGTGTGTGCCTGCGATATCGATGTGTGTTTAGCATGACCTGGGCGTGTGACTGCTCTCATTTTTGTGCGGTGAGTGTTGCGTGTGGAGGTTCACCTGTGCCATGACCTGCCTGGTGTGAGCGTGAGACCTTACTGTCTCTCTCTCTCTCTCTCTCTCTCTCTCTCTCTCTCGACAGGACACAGCGGTGGCGGCGTCGTAGCCATACACAAGGTCACGTCTGGATTAAGTTATAATAGTTACGGCCGCCTGGATAATGGGCCTTTCATTAACATAATAATTTGGCTTTTGACACAGCTGTCACCGACACCACCAGCAGGTGGTGGACGACCTGGCCCTGGTGGTGGTGAATTGTCCTAGAGGTGAGGAAAGTGGGTTGTGAAGGGGCAAGATGAGGTATGAGGAGGCGAGATGGGGTGTGAGGAGGCAAGATGAGGTGTGAGGAAGCAAGGTGAGAGGGAAAGTGAGGTGTGAGAAGGTAAGGTGAGGGGAAAATGATATGTGCGGAGGTAATGTTAGGAGGAAAGTCAGATGTTGAGAGGAAAGATTGGGTGGAAGGAAGCAAAATACGGGGGAAAATGAGATGCGAGGAGGAAAGTTGAGGTGTGAGGAAAATAGATGGGATGGGACTTCACTTCTAAATTTGACAGTAAGGTTTTCTGGTATGTAAACATTTCGCTGTATTAATACCATGTAGTACAGAAATTAATTTTTTGTGCAATCTTAATACCACACCAGACGTTGAATAGAATATATGAAAAAATCACAGTAACAATAATAAAACGAACACTTGAAACAAATCACAGTAACAACAATGAAAACGAACACTAAGAAATCACAGCGACTCCGAGAACACAACAAGGTAATGGTATAATGAACCTTGATCCTGGCAGTGGTGTGAGATTTACAGTGACTGACCAGAATATCGTGCCGGAGGTAATTGCTTTAGCAGGAGAATTGTGGTGGTGGTGGTGCGGAGCTGGTGGTGGTGGTGGGTGGGCGCAGGTGGGTGGTGGTGGTGCTTGGGTAGGTGGTGTTGGTGTTTGGGTGGGCACAGGTGGGTGGTGGTGGTGTTTGGGTGGGCACAGGTGGGTGGTGGTGGTGTTTGGGTGGGCACAGGTGGGTGGTGGTGGTGTTTGGGTGGGCGTGAGGTCTTATTCTGGGTACAAGTGAGTATAGGGAAGACGCGCCCAGAGAATATAGAACACAGAACATATTCATCCCTCGTCTACGATGTTAGTGTCACCTCCTCCTGTCACGTGATTACTAGTGTTCCCTCCCCCCTACTCTCCCCCACCAGGTGAGTGTGGGGCCAGGTGTTATGCAAGTTGTTGTGGCGTCTGGTCATTGTTGTGGTGTTTTCTGTGAAGGTATTGTGTGGTGCCTGAGGAGGAGGAGGAGGTCGGCGAGAGGCTTTTGTAGAGGTGGATTGTATTTTTATCTGGTATTTCTTGGTACTTCTTTATTATCATATGTCTTATCCCTGTCACTCATTTTTTGTCGTGTGTGTGTGTGTGTGTGTGTGTGTGTTATATTTACTGTATAATTATCACAACGTGTTTTTATGTACTTTACAAAAGCAGTGGAATTTTTTACCCTGTAATGTAACCAAAAAATTTTCTTCTACAGGTACGTTGTTGGGGGTGGGCGAGTGTCAGATGTGGGGTGGCGAGTACGTAACCTCCTCAATACTGCGGAGGAGGAGGAGGATGAGGGGTTATATAAGTAAAGAAGACAAAAGGTAAGTTGAGCAGAGGAGCAGTTGTGATAACATAAGAGGTCTGAGTGGATAAGAGGAGGGAGCAACAAGTGAGGGAGTGTAGGTAAGGTGACGGACCGCCGCCGTGACCTTACCATAGCGGGTCGATGGTCTTGGGTCCTGATAGTGGCACAGATTATTACACGGGTGGGTGTATGATGGTGGTTACGAGGAGGTGATGCTTGAGTGGCCAGACGACCACCCAGGCTCGTCTGTTATCGGCCCCGTCCACCCACTACCCACCAGACTAAGATGCCCGCATAAATGGAAGTTATGATGATGCTTGGGCCGATGATGGATAGTGATAGTGATAACGGGGAGGGCTGACCGCCACAGCAGAGTTGCTTGAAGTCCCTGGCTGGGACCATTGAGGAAATATTTGCGTGCTAAGACTTAATGGGAGGTTTAGCCCACTAGTTAAGACTACGAGAGAAGTCCTTGGCAACGGGAAGGCTTTCCTAGATTAGCGAAGGGTCTTAAAACACCGGAGAGGCTTAAAGGAACCCGTTAGTCCCCCTGAAGAAGTCTTAGTTATCGACAGGACATGTTAAGGGGCCCTAAAACTATGGGTGGTCCTTGCTGAGACCTGAAAAATGACTGGGAGAGGCTCCGACCCGGGCCTGGTACAACCCCCGACTTGTTTACCCGTGTGTCTTGTTGGTACCTGAGGAGAGTGTTAACACGGGTCAGGACGACGTGGGGGTCAGAGATCTCCTCGCTGCTGATAGGCGGCAAGTGTCTCTGGGTGATGGAGGCTCAGTTGGATGCGTTAGTCAGCCCAATACCTGACTGGCTGATTGACCGATAATGATTTTTCCGCCTGAGGATGTTATTTCATGAACAATAACGCTGTCATGTCGTTACTCTATTATTTGTGTTTTTATGCGTTAAAGGCCGACCGTCCGCCTGAGGGGAAAGAATAGCATCAACATCCGGGTGTGAGGAGACGCTGGCTGGCTCACCTGACTCACCCTCAACAGGATGGACGTGACTTAACTTACTGACATGACCGTGACTTATGGGCGTGACTGTGACTTACGGACGTGACTGTTCCTGGTGTGACTAACTTAAGGACTTGAGTTTAAGTTATGGACGTGACTAACTTACGGACGTGACTTTATCTTACGGACACGACATGAGTTACGGACGTGACTGTGACTTACCCACTCAACAGGGACGCCGGCACATCACTGGAGGGATGGGAGGGTCATCTCATGTTTTATGCAGAAGAACTCCCTGACCCCGCGAGTTCCCCCCTCCCTCCATAGTACTCATATTCTCTCTCTCTCGAACGCCAGGTAAATGTCAGGTAAACACCAAGGGGTCATGTGAAGATTAGACACCCCAGCATATTATACCCTGAGGATTGATAAACACTCTAACGCTACCTGGAATTTTTAGATTGGGTTAGGTTAGGTTAGGTAAGCGTTAGGTAAGGTAAGCTTTAGGTAAGGTAAGCTTTAGGTAAGGTAAGGGTTAGGTTAGGTTTGGTAAGCTTTTGGTTAGGATAGGTTAGGTTTCAGAATGTAATAATGCCCTACAATGTAATACGAATTTACGAAATAATTACGTAAATGTAATAAAAATAGACCTAAAAATAGTTCGTCAAGAAATTTAATGTAATCTTATGTACTTCTGGCTGATTGTATTATTACATTATATTTGTGGAGTAGGCGAAGGTAATCAGGGTCTCTGATTACCTTAAAATTGACCAGGTGTAACTAAAGAAATTTACCAAAGTGCGAGGGGTGAGGGTAAGTGGGTGAATGAAGGCAGGTGAGAGAGGAACTGTAGGATGAATGAAGGCAGGTGATAGAGGAACTGTAGGATGAATGAAGGCAGGTGAGAGAGGAACTGTAGGATGAATGAAGGCAGGTGAGAGAGGAACTGTAGGATGAATGAAGGCAGGTGAGAGAGGAACTGTAGGATGAATGAAGGCAGGTGAGAGGAACTGTGGGATGAATGAGGCAGGTGATAGAAGAACTGTAGGATGAATGAGGCAAGAACAGGAGAGGAACTGTAGGATGAATGAAGGCAGGTGATAGAGGAACTGTAGGATGAATGAAGGCAGGTGAGAGAGGAACTGTAGGATGAATGAGGGCAGGTGATAGAGGAACTGTAGGATGAATGAAGGCAGGTGATAGAAGAACTGTAGGATGAATGAAGGCAGGTGATAGAGGAACTGTAGGATGAATGAAGGCAGGTGATAGAGGAACTGTAGGATGAATGAAGGCAGGTGATAGAGGAACTGTAGGATGAATGAAGGCAGGTGATAGAAGAACTGTAGGATGAATGAAGGCAGGTGAGAGAGGAACTGTAGGATGAATGAAGGCAGGTGAGAGAGGAACTGTAGGATGAATGAAGGCAGGTGATAGAAGAACTGTAGGATGAATGAAGGCAGGTGAGACAAGAAGCGTAGGATGATTATAGGTAGGTGATAGAAGAACTGTAGGATGAATGAAGGCAGATGGTAGAGGAACTGTAGGATGAATGAAGGCAGATGAGAGAGGAACTGTAGGATGAATGAAGGCAGGTGAGAGAGGAACTGTAGGATGAATGAAGGCAGGTGATAGAACTGTAGGATGAATGAAGGCAGATGGTAGAGGAACTGTAGGATGAATGAAGGCAGATGGTAGAGGAACTGTAGGATGAATGAAGGCAGATGGTAGAGGAACTGTAGGATGAATGAAGGCAGGTGATAGAAGAACTGTAGGATGAATGAAGGCAGGTGAGAGAGAACTGTAGGATGAATGAAGGCAGGTGATAGAAGAACTTGTAGGATGAATGAAGGCAGGGATAGAAGAACTATAGGATGAATAGGCAGTGATAGAAGAACTAGGATGAATGGAGGCAGGTGATAGAAGAACTATAGGATGAATGAAGGCAGGTGATAGAAGAACTATAGGATGAATGAAGGCAGGTGAGAGGAGAACTGTGGATGAATGAAGGCAGGTGATAGAAGAACTGTAGGATGAATGAAGGCAGGTGATAGAAGAACTAAGGATGAATGAAGGCAGGTGATAGAAGAACTATAGGATGAATGAAGGCAGGTGATAGAAGAACTGTAGGATGAATGAAGGCAGGTGATGAAGAACTATAGGATGAATGAAGGCAGGTGAGAGAAGAACTGTGAGGATGAATGAAGGCAGGTGATAGAAGAACTGTGGGATGAATGAAGGCAGGTGAGAGAAGAACTGTAGGATGAATGAAGGCAGGTGATAGAAGAACTGTGGATGAATGAAGGCAGGTGATAGAAGAACTATAGGATGAATGAAGGCAGGTGAAGAAGAACTATAGGATGAATGAAGGCAGGTGATAGAAGAACTGTAGGATGAATGAAGCAGGTGATAGAAGAACTGTAGGATAATGAAGGCAGGTGATAGAAGAACTGTAGGATGAATGAAGGCAGGTGATAGAAGAACTGTAGGATGAATGAAGGTAGAGAGGAGGAACTGTAGGATGAATGAAGGCAGGTGATAGAAGAACTATAGGATGAATGAAGGCAGGTGAGAGAGGAACTGTAGGATGAATGAAGGCAGGGTGATAGAAGAACTATAGGATGAATGAAGGCAGGTGATGAAGAACTGTAGGATGAATGAAGGCAGGTGATAGAGGAACTGTAGGATGAATGAAGGCAGGTGAGAGAGGAACTGTAGGATGAATGAAGGCAGGTGAGAGAGGAACTGTAGGATGAATGAAGGCAGGTGAGAGAGGAACTGTAGGATGAATGAAGGCAGGTGATAGAAGAACTGTAGGATGAATGAAGGCAGGTGAGACAAGAAGCGTAGGATGATTATAGGTAGGTGATAGAAGAAAATGATGACTGAAGGAAGGTGAAAGAACAAGAAATGGATGAATGAAGGCTGATGAAAGAAGTTGTAGGATGAGGGCAGGAAACGTCGCCAGCATCCTTGGCAGAGGTCAGCCCCGGGCACCACTGACGGAGGCGCCGCCGAGAAGGTTGGTAACCCTGGCCGAATTCCGGAGGGGTCAAAGTTCACCGGCGAGTACCCCATTCCTGCAGCAGCCGCGGTCTCCTGGATGGTCTCCTAGATGTCTCCTTGATGGTCTCCTAGATGGTCTTCTTGTTTGTCTCATAGATGGTCTCTAAGTTGGTCTCCTGGACGATTTCCTGGATGGTCTCCTTGATGGTCTTCCTGGATGGTTTCCTGGGTGGTCTCCTGGATGGTCTCTTGGATGATGATCTGGTTGGTCTCCAAGATGGTCTCCTAGTTAGTTAACCTGGATGGTTTTCTGGATGATCTCCTGGATGGTCTCCTAGATTGTCTCCTGGTTGGTGTAGTGGGTGGTCTCCTAGAGAGTCTCCTGGTTGGTGTTTTGGGTTGCTCTTAGATGGTTTCCTGGACGGTCTTTTAGTTGGTCTCTTGGATATTTTTCTAGATGGTCTCCTGGTTGGTCTCCTGGATGGTCTTCTACATGGTCTCTCTGACGGTCTCCTGGATGGTCTTCAGGTTGGTCTCCTGGATGGTCTTCATGTTGGTCTCCTAGATGGTCTCCTGGATGGTCTTCAGGTTGGTCTCCTGGATGGTCTTCAGGTTGGTCTCCTAGATGGTCTCCTGGATGGTCTTCGTGTTGGCCCCTGGATGGTCTTCAGGTTGGTTCCTAGATGGTCTCCTGGATGGCTATCTTCAGGTTGGTCTCCTGGATGGTCTCAGGTTGGTCTCCTAGATGGTCTCCCTGGATGGTCTTCAGGGTTAGTCTCCTAGATGGTCTCCCGGATGGTCTTCAGGTTGGTCTCCCAGATGGTCTCCCTGGATGGTCTTCAGGTTGGTCTCCTGAGGGTCTTCAGGTTGGTCTCCCCAGATGGTCTCCTGGATGGTCTTCAGGTTGGTCTCCTGGATGGTCTTCAGGTTGGTCTCCCAGATGGTCTCTGGATGATCTTCAGGTTGGTCTCCTGGATGGTCTTCAGGTTGGTCTCCTGGATGGTCTTCAGCTGGTCTCCTAGATGGTCTCCTGGATGGTCTCTTGTGTTGGTCTCCTGGATGGTCCTCAGGTTGGTCTCCTAGATGGTCTCCTGGATGGTCTTCAGGTTGGTCTCCTGGATGGTCTTCAGGTTGGTCTCCTAGATGGTCTCCTGGATGGTCTTCAGGTTGGTCTCCTGGATGGTCTTCATGTTGGTCTCCTAGATGGTCTCCTGGATGGTCTTCAGGTTGGTCTCCTGGATTGTCTTCAGGTTGGTCTCCTGGATGATCCGGATGGTCTTTTGGTCGGTCTCCTGGTCGGTCTTCTACGTGGTCTAGATGGTCTCCTGGATGGTAGATAGTGTGTACGTTTATTTAGACCTGGTGGACTGTGTGTACATGTGAGTGCTAACCTAACCTAACCAATCAACGTATACGGCAGGTGTACTGACAGTATTTCCATGGATGTTACAACAGTAGTCATATTAAAATGAGTACATGTGTGTGTGTGTGTGTGTGTATGGTCCCGGCTGTGTGAAGGTATGTTAGCGGTAGAAGTGTACACCTGACAGTTCTCTAGTTGATTTCATTATGTTTTACGCGCGATTTTTTTTACCAAATTTTCATTATTTAAAACATGAAAGGTGTAGCGTTAGTGTGGTTAATCTTCAGGTGAAAAAAAAACTGGGGTGGATAATCTTCTGATGCTGCAAAGATGTTTCTCGTGTGTATAGTTGTATGTCACATGAGGGAAAAAAGTCGATATTTCATACAGAAGTTTGGTGATGTGGGAGGGGGGTTTATATAGTATAGTCTTAATTATATACAGCACAACAGGTACGAGAGGTGTGTTATGGTGAGCGGTTGGGGGCCTATGATAGAGGGGTGGGTAGCGGCCATTAAAGGAAGTAGGGAGAGGGGGGAGGAGGGGCCAGCAGCACGGTTTATGAATGGCCAAGCCTGCCCATTGATGACACTGATACCAGGGCCACGGTGGGTGAATGAGCGACCCTGCTGACTGGCTAAAGGCCCTGCGCTCACCTGGACAACCCGTGGGCCTGGGTGGGGTGGGGGGGAAGGGGAAAAGGAGAGAGAGAGGTGGTGAAGGGAATTAAAGGAAGGGATATGGTGTAGCCTTGTAGGGTACTAGAGAGATGGTGAAATAGGGATGAGGGGGGATGATGAAGGACATTGGGATAGTCCTGTGGAGAGGGGAGGGTGATGGAGGCGGGGGTGAGGGTAGGGGGAAGATGAAGGAGAGGGGTGATAAGGAAGAGAAGAGAGGAGAGGAGAGGATGATAGAAGAAGGGTTAGGGGTAGGGGGGTGGAGGATGATGATGGAGGAGGGTTGAAGATAGGGTGGGGGAAGGAGGGGTGTGTCATTGAGAATAGGGGTAGGAGGGACGGCACCAACCTTCAGCTCCACGATGCGTCTTGGTGTTTTTGTGCGAGATGTTTTGGTATTCATGAGGTGAAACACTGATACAAGTTATGGTGTGGCCAGTGGTGGAGCAACGTTGTGGTGGTGTGGCCATTGGTGGAGCAACGTTGTGGTGGTGTGGCCAGTGGGGAGCGGCGTTGTGGTGTGACCAGTGGTGGAGCGGAGCGTGGTGGTGTGGCCATTGGGAGAAACGTGTGTGGTGGTGGAGCGTCGTGGTGTGGCGGCGAGCGGTGGAGCGGCGTCGTGGTGGTGTGGGTTGGAGCGGCGACGTGGTGGTGTGGCCAGCGGTGGAGCGTCCATCAGCACCTCGTGCCATTAGTGTATATAAATAATACTAATAACATAGACTGATTGTATAAAACTCACCTGATAATAAGTGGAGACTGAAGCAACACTTAATATGCAAATGTTGGGTAAGTTGTTAATCATACGTTTAATGTGAATTGTCTACTTATTAACATAGGAAAAAATGACATATATACTGCTAATGAGAAGCTCTGAAACATGGACGAAGCGCGCGCACACACACACACACACACACACACACACACACACACACACACCCCGAGTGAATGTATGAATGAAAGAAAAACGTCTTGGCTCTCCCTTACCTGGCTCACCCAGTATAGCTGCCAAATGTGTGTCGTCTGGGGGTCAACATTAAAGCGCCCAAATGTTCTCGCTCTCTCACCAAGGAAATGTTATATTCATTTTTATTGTTGTGTTGAAATCTTGGCCAAGGTTGTCAGAGTGTGTGAAGGAGGTAGAGGCGAGGGTGAGCAGGGGTGATTGTGGGGTAAGTTGTGTGCTTGGCTGGGCGTATAGGGTGGGTGGGTTTTTTTTATTCCGCCGGTGGCAGTTTGGGTGCTTTTTTGTATGGTTGGTTTCTCTCGTGAGTGGTTGGGTTCTTGGTGGGTGGTTGAGTAGGTGGTTCTTCCCGTGGGTGATTCCTCGCGTTGGTAGGGTATGATATCATTAGAGGTGACTCCAGCGACCACTGGTAGGGTATGATATCATTAGAGGTGACTCCAGCGACCACTGGTGGGGTATGATATCATTAGAGGTGACTCCAGCGACCACTGGTAGGGTATGATATCATTAGAGGTGACTCCAGCGACCACTGGTGGGGTATGATATCATTAGAGGTGACTCCAGCGACCACTGGTAGGTGGCGCGTTATCATTAGGTGACTCCAAAGCGACCTTCACCGGTAAAAGATATCATTAGAGGCGACTCCAGCGATCACTGGTAGGGTATGATATCATTAGAGGTGACTCCAGTGACCACTGGTGGGGTATGATATCATTAGAGGTGACTCCAGGGACCGCTGGTGGGGTATGATATCATTAGAGGTGACTCCAGCGACCACTGGTAGGGTATGATATCATTAGAGGTGACTCCAGGGACCGCTGGTGGGGTATGATATCATTAGAGGTGACTCCAGCGACCACTGGTGGGGTATGATATCATTAGAGGTGACTCCAGCGACCACTGGTAGGGGATGATATCATTAGAGGTGACTCCAGGGACCACTGGTAGGGAATGATATCATGAGCGGTGACTCCAGCGACCACTGGTGGGTATGATATCATTAGAGGTGAGACTCCAGCGACCACTGGTGGGGTATGATATCATTAGAGGTGACCCAGCGACCACTGGTAGGGTATGATATCAATAGAGGTGACCCAGGACCACTGGTATATCATTAGAGGTGACTCCAGCGACCACTGGTAGGGTATGATATCATTAGAGGTGACTCCAGCGACCACTGGTAGGGTATGATATCATTAGAGGTGACTCCAGCGACCACTGGTAGGGTATGATATCATTAGAGGTGACTCCAGCGACCACTGGTAGGTATGATATCGTGAGCGGTGACCCAGCGACCACTGGTGGTGGTGATATCATTAGAGGTGACCCAGCGACCACTGGTGGGGTATGATATCATTAGAGGTGACTCCAGCGACCACTGGTGGGATGATATCATTAGAGGTGACTCCAGCGACCACTGGTAGGGTATGATATCATTAGAGGTGACCTGAGGACCACTGGTAGGTATGATATCATTAGAGGTGACTTCAGCGACCACTGGTAGGGTATGATATCATTAGAGGTGACCCAGACTGGTAGGTGTGATATCATTAGAGGGGACCCAGCGACCACTGGTAGGGTATGATATCATTAGAGGTGACTCGGGGACCACTGGTAGGGTATGATATCGTGAGCGGTGACAACAGCATTAGAGGGATACAGTGTCATGGGTGGGTGACACCCCCGGCTACTGTGGTATGGGTGTCATTCTCCCCACCACCGGACCGGCGACCACCCATCTCGTGTACTGTGAGGCAGGACTGACCCGTACCTCACATCATTTTATAACATACCGACAAAACAAACTGAGAAATTGACTGACAAGTGATAGGAAGCTGTTTGACCAAGAATATAATAGCTATTGTCAACTGTATATGAAAAATTCGTATCACATGAAGAATCTTACCAGCTTAATTCACCTAAAGAGTAACACTATTTGGGGGAGGGTTAGGTTAGGGTTATTTAGGTGAGGTTAGGGGTTAGGTTAGGTTAGGTTTAGGTGGTTAATCTTTAGGTATATATGCTGGGTGGAGATTCTTTAAGAGTCAATTTTACCTGGACGGGATTGACTACAAATGTCAACTTATAATTTGTCATTGTAATTATCGTAGTTATTTTCACAAAATCATCATCTATCTTGTCTTGTAAATTAGTGTTTATTTACCTGAGATAAATACTAGAGGAGTGAGTAAGGTGGATGACAGGCACAGTGCAAGGTCACATGTCACCACACTATACAGCTAGTTTAACCTGTCTCTCTCACACACACACACACACACACACTTTGGGGAATTAGGTCAACATAACAAATTAGTTCCGCCTTTAGTATGATTAAATGTTTTGTTGATGGGATAGACGACAAGAATCCTATAATATGTTTTGTATTTTTATCTTGTGTTTTAATTGCATTGGCTAGATTAGGTTAGAGTGTCATCAAGTTAGGTTAGGTTAGGTTAGTGTTAGGTTAGGTTAGGTTAGGTTGGTGTTAGGTTGGGTTGGGTTAGTGTTGAGTAATTTGTAATCTTCAGGTGAAATAAGGTGGGGTTAGGTTAGGATTGGGTTAGTTTAGTGTTAGTACGTTTTAATCTTCAGGGAAATAAGGTGGGGTGGCGATTATTCAGGTGGTCATTTATTTTAACTATCATCTTCAGTCCACCTATTTGTGGACTTCTTTGTGTTCCTGCCTCAATCCCTCCTTCTCCTTGTCCCTCCTTGTCCCTCGCTCATGTCCTCCTCCTCTATGTCCTCCTTCCTTCCCTCCTCCTCCTGTCCCTCCTCACCTTCTCCTCTCATCACCCATCTCCTCCTCTACTCACCTCTCTTACTATCATATTCTCATCCTCATTTTCCCTTACCCTTTTCACCCTCATACCACTCCTTCCTTCTCACCTCTCACCTCTCCTTAACTCTTCTCCACCTCTCTTCCTCCTTCCTCCTCTCCTTACTCTTCTCCTCTCTTCACCTCTCCTCACCTTCCTCACCTCTTCTCCTCTCCTTCACCTCTCTTCACCTTCCTCGCCTCTCTCTGTATCTCCTTCCTGTCCTCCTCCTCTTCACCCCTCCTTCACTCTCTACTTCTTCATATTTATTGTCTGTTCTTCAAGTCTTGTCCTTCATTTCCTTTTTGGTCTCTTCTTTATTCCTCCTCAACCCCCAACTCCCCTTCCTCTCCTCTCACACCTATCTCTACCCACCTCTCTCTCTCCTCCCACCCTACTACCCCAACTCCCACCTCCTCTCTCCCATTCACTTTCACCCCACCCTTCACTCCCCATCTTCCCACCCTATACCCTCTCCTCCCTCCCACTACCTCCACCTCTCCTCTTCTTACACCCCTTTCACCCTTACCCTCCCTCTTCCCTACCTCCACTCCCCTTCACCCCACCCCCCCCCACCTACCCCACCCCCCTCTTCCACTAACCCCAACTTTTCACCCCACCTTACACCCCAGGCAGTGGCTCCAGGTTCTGGGGTGTGCTCTGGAGTAATCATGTATTCTAGCCTTCCTCTGTATGTGAAACCTGTTCTGTGTGTGTGTGTGTGTGTGTGTGTGTGTGTGTGTGTGTGTACATTCTTCATAGGTCTTTCATAAAATATAGCAATGTCTCTCTCTCTCTCTCTCTCTCTCTCTCTCTCTCTCTCTCTCTCTCTCTCTCTCTCTCTCTCTCTCTCTTTTTTTTTTTTTTCTCTCTCTCTCTCTGCCAGTCCGCAGTGTCACCGAGTTGTTTGTTATTATTGTTATTGTTGTATTATTATTTTTGTTATTATTATTATTTATTATTGCTATTTAGCAACAGTAGCAGTGTTTTAACTGTAGTAGGCGTAGCAATATTAAATAGTGTGTAACTATTAGTAGAATGTAATAGTAGTGTTGTGGCTATAGTAGGCGTAGCAGTAGTAGTAGTGTTGTAACTGTAGTGAGTAGCAGGAGTAGTGTTGTAACTGTAGTAGGCGTAACATGTATAGTAATGTGTTGTAAATGTAATGGAGTATTATTAGTAAGTGTTGTTGTAGTAGAGATGTAGCAGTAGTAGTGTTGTCGTAGATGGCTAATTGATGACTAGTGGTTTTCTTTGGACGTATCAGGTGGTTTGGTGATGTCTGGAATTCTTAATAGAGTCTTTCTTTACTGATCATTCATTCACCTTCCTGGTCCTCAGCCATATACTCCAGGCCCCAACCCTCAGTCCCTTACCCCAGCCTCAACATCGTCAACTATTGTCACCCCTGTCCTTGGCCTTAATTTAGCATCCCTTGTCTCAGGGCTCTCACCTCCCCAGCTCTACCCTCCTATATTCCAGTCCTCCCCTTCCCTGCCAACCCTTCCTTCTGCTTTTATACCTATTCTCCTTCCTTACCTCCTCTATCCCAGCCCCCATCCTTGGCCTCACGCTGTGGACGACTTAAAGGTGGCTCGTGGTCACGAAACTGGACCGTTATGGTGTGGTGGTGGGTCTGTTTTGTCTCTACCAGGCAGTGACTCGTGTGTGTGTGTGTGTGTGTGTGT
The DNA here is from genome assembly GCF_018991925.1 of Homarus americanus. Classification (NCBI taxonomy): domain Eukaryota; kingdom Metazoa; phylum Arthropoda; class Malacostraca; order Decapoda; family Nephropidae; genus Homarus; species Homarus americanus. The sequence continues at coordinate 20,266 of NW_024750342.1, forward strand.
GTGTGTGTGTGTGTTTGTGCTACAAATTTGGTGAGTAACCACTTGATTACCCTGGCAGAGGAGAGGTGGCTCATCTCCTTGTAAACAAAAGGCCAAAGTCACTAGATGAGGAGTTACTTTGTTTGATCTGACTCTTCCTTCTTCTGTCCTTTTTGTTTCTTCATTTTGTTCTTTCTCCCCTCCTCCTCCTCCTCCCTCTCGTCCTTCTTCTTTTCCTCTTCCTTCTTCCTTTTCTTCCTCCCTCTCCTCCTAGTCATCATCATAATGTATCTACCTCTCTCCTTCCCCTCTTCCTCAATTCCTCCTCGCCCTCCTCACCCTCCCTCCTTCAGACCATGGCCTCTATCCCCGCATGGACTAAGTGGAACGTACAATCTTGTTGGTCAATGCTCATTATCTACAGTGAGGGACCTCGTCGACCAAGTATTAGAGGCAGTGGTGGGAGGGGGCATTGCTTGATCCTTCAAGAGGTGTGTTTTAAGTGTCGTCTTCGGCTGCCAGAATGGACACACACCTGCTAATCATATACGACTGTATTTATAGTGTGGGGGTCAGGTGACAGTGGGTGGGCAGGGCTTTTGACAGGGTAGAGTATCGTGGTTAGGGGCTAGGTCTGGGTGAGAGAGGGGCCCTAGTGATATGTGGTAGGGACAGGCTTAGGGATGTGTGTGTGGCCCTGAGAGAACAGACATTTGGGAGGAGAGAGATCCCCCAGTATAAGGGTTGGACGTTGGGTCGGGAGGACACCTCTAGGATTAGAAGAGGAGCTGCTAGTGACAGAGTAGTCCATGCACATAGGCTTGCGGTCATGTGTGGCTGTGTTGTTTTAATGTGTGGGAGGTCTAGATGATACTAGCCTCGCCTGGACTTGTCTGGATTTGGACTAGAATTAGGCTAGGCGGGTGGGCTGGCTGGGTGGCGATAGGCGTGGGATGAGAAGAGGCCGTTACGGTTGAGAACACATGGGCATTTGTGTAGAATAAGACATGAAGGACTGAGGCCAGCTTTGGCACACAGTGCTCTAGTTTCAACATCCCGGTGAACAGAGTGTGGTGGTGATCTCTGCACCTCCCCTCACTGGGGCTGTTGGCGGGGTGCATTCAACAACTGGAAGGTAGGTCGTACCTGACGCCACTGTACTGTACCAGGGTTATGTAATTGGAAGAGTGAAGTGTCTGGCACTTTGACCCGGAAGCAGGGAGTTGGTCGTGAGACATATAGTGGCATGGTTGCTTAATGTCCTAAAAGTAATTTAGATAAAACATGTATACTTATAACTTATTATTGTAGTAGTTGTATACACTATTGGGACACCTGCACGAGTACAAAGATCTCATTATATGGGTTCATTGGGGCTTTTCCTGTAGGCTACATGTCGCTTATAATGTTCTTTAAGTTAAGCACGCACAGGTATACAGTATTTTGTTGTTAATCCCAATAAACATATTTACTCCGTATGTGTACCAGCGTGACGGTTGGTGTTCTCTCCAGCCGTAAGAAGTCAATTATCGTAATAACTGCGTGTTGTGCTGGTGTTGATGAGGTGTACCTGTGATGGGACCCTGACGTGTGGAGGGATCGTGGGATGGTGGAATTTAAGGCCCAGGTAATGGTATTCATGATAGTTTGACATATACGGACTTCTACCGAACGTTTGGCCTCCCTCTAGGCGGTGGCTTGTAGGCGTAGGACGTCTACGCCTCCCTGCTGACACTCACCTGTTAATTATTATTATGAAAAGGTAATATTTTGAGTTTGGGTTTATTTTTATTTGGAAATTTAAAGTTCTATAAGAATAGATAGACTTGATATGGGCGGGGTGAGGAACTTGTGATTAGCCCAGAGCGTCCATTGATCAATCGACCATATCTCTCTTCCTCGTCATTCCTCAGATATCTTTCTTCCACATACCTTCTGTCATTCATTTCTTAGTTATTATATTATTCACGTCTCTTATGTTTTATTCTTTGAGAGTGTTTCCTTGTGTGAGGCAACCCCCCCTCTCTCTCTTCCTCCTCCCAGCCTCTATCCCCTACCTCCCCCCTGCCTCCCCACACAGGTGTTGCTGTTACTATAATATGGTCGTCTCCTCTGATTAATATCCTTAATTCTTATGCTTCTTGCCCTTCTCACCTTCTTGTCCTTCTCACTTTCTTGCTCTTCTCCTGGCTTCTTGCACTCCTTCTTACTTCTCACCTCCTTGCCCTTCTCCACCTTCTTGCCCTTCTCACCTCCTTGCCCTTCTCCCTCCTTGCCCTTCTCACCTCCTTGCCCTTCTCCCTGTCCTTGCCCTTCTCACCTTCTTGCCCTTCTCACCTCCTTGCCTTTCTCCTCCTTGCCCTTCAAACCTTCTTGCCCTTCTCACCCCTCTCATGCCCTTCTCACCTCCTTGCCTTCTCCCTCCTTGCCCTTCTCACCTCTTGCCCTTCTCCCCTCCTCCTTGCCCTTCTCCCCACCTCCACACCCTTCTCACCTCCTTGCCCTTCTCACCCTTCTTGCCCTTCTCACCTCCTTACCCTTCTCCACCTCCTTGCTCTTCTCCCCTTCTTGCCCTTCTCCACCTCCTTGCTCTTCTCCACCTTCTTGCCCTTCTCACCCCTTCTTGCCCTTCCCCACCTTGCCCTTCCCACCTTCTTACCCTTTTCACTTCTTATCTCCCTTATTGCCCTTCTCACCTTCTTGCCCTTCTCTCTTTTTTGTGCTCCTTTACCTCGTTTACTCTATATTCTTGTTTCCTTTTTCTACTTGTCCTTTCCTTATTTTAATTCTGTTTTACTTCCTTCCTTCCTTCCTTCTCTCTGCTCTCTTTGGTCACCTTTCTCCAGCAATACGTAACCC
>NW_024750343.1:0-11928 GCF_018991925.1 Homarus americanus
CCTAGGTGTCAGAGGGAGTGCTGGGACTGTCAGAGGAGTCCCTGAAGTGTCAGGGGTGTGCCTGGGAGTGTCAGAGGTGTCCAGGAGGTGTCTGAGGTGTGGTTGGGGAGTGTTTGAGGTGTGCCTGGGGTGTCAGAGGTGAACCAGGGGTGTAGAGGTGTGCCTGGGAGTGTCAGTGGTGTGCAGGGGAGTATCAGAGGAGTATCTGGGAGTGTCAGAGGTATGCTAGGGGAGTGTCAGAGAGGAGTACCTGGGGGGTGTCAGAAGTGTGTACCTGGGAGTGTCAAGGCGTGCAGAAGTGTCAGGAGTGCCTGTGAGTGTCAGGGGTGTGCCTGGGGTGTTGGAGGTGTGGGTGTCAGAGGTGTGCCTGGGAGTGTCAGAGGTGTGCCTGGGAGTGTCAGAGGTGTGCCTGGGGAGTATCAGTGGAATCCTGGGAGTGTCAAGGTTTCCAGGAGTGTCAGGGGTGTACCAGGAGGTGTCTGAGAGTACCTGGGGTGTCATGGGTGCACCTGGGAGTGTCAGGTGTGCATGGGAGTGTCAGAGGAGTGCCAGGGAGTGTTTGAGGTATGCCTGGGAGAGCAGAGGTGTGCCTGGAGTGTGTGGTGTGCCTGGGGTGTCAGAGGTGAACCTGGGGAGTGTCTGAGGTGTGCCTGGGGTGTCTGAGGTGTGCCTGGGGTGTCTGAGGTGTGCCAGGTGTAGAGGTCAGCAGGTGTCAGGGTGCCTGGGAGTGTGGGGGTGTGCACCCAGGTGTGTGGGGTGCCTGGGGAGTGTGTGGGTGTGCCTGGGGTGTCGGATGTGTGCCTGGGAGTGTCGGGTGTGCCTGGGGTGTCAGGGGTGCCTGGGAGTGTCTGAGGTGTGCCTGGGAGAGCCAAGAGGTGTACCTGGGAGTGTCAGCGGTGTGCCTGGGAGTGTCAGAGGTAGACCTGGGGAGTATCAGAGGTGTCCTGGGAATTATAAGGGAGTGTGCCTGGGGAGTCAGGGGTTTGCCTGGGGTGTCTGAGGTGTGCCTTGGAGTTCTGAGGTGTCCTGGGGTGTCTGAGGTGTGCCTGGGGAGTGTCTGGGGTGTGCCTGGGAGAGTCACAGGGTCCTGGCAGTGTCTGAGGTGCCTGGGGTGTCTGAGGTGTGCTTGGGGTGTCTGAGGTGTGGCTGGAGTCACAGGAGTGCCTGGGGAGTGTGAGGTGTGCCTGGGGAGTGTGGAGGTGTGCCTGGGGTGTCTGGGGTGCAGGGGTTTCAGAGGTGTGCCTGGGGAGTGTCGGGGTGTGCCTGGGAGTGTGGGGTGTACCTGGGAGTGTCAGAGGTGTGCCTGGGGTATCAGAGGTGCACCTGGAGAGAGTCAGGTGTGCCTGGGAGTGTCAGGGTGTAACTGGAAGTGTCGGAGGTGTAACCAGGAGTGTCAGAGGTGTGCCCTGGGATGTCAGACGTGTGCCTGGGGTGTCAGAGGTGCCTGGGAGTGTCAGAGTGAGTGCCTGGCAAGGGTGTCACCTGGGGTGTCAGAGGTGTGCCTGGGGTGTCAGAGTTGTGCCTGGGAGTGTCAGGAGAACCGAGGAGGTGGGGGTGTGCCAGGTGTCAGAGGTGTACCAGGGGTGTCAGAGGGTGTGCCTGGGGGTGTCAGAGGTGTGCCTGGGGAGTGTCAGAGGTGTGCCTGGGAGTGTCAGGGTTTTGGGGTGTGTGGAATGGACCTGGGGTGTCAGAGTGCCTGGGAGTGTCAGGAGAGTCCTGAGAGTGTCAGGGGTGTGCTTGGGAGTGTCAGAGGTGTGCCTGGGGAGTGTCTGGGGTGTGGTTGGGAGTGTTTGGGGGTGTGCCTGGGGAGTGTCAGAGAGAACCAGGGGTGTAAGAGGTGTGCCTGGGGCGTCAGTGGTGTGCCAGGGGTATCAGAGGAGTATCTGGGAGTGTCAGAGGTATGCTAGGGAGTGTCAGAGGGGTACCTGGAGGTGTCAGGGGTGTGCCTGGGAGTGTCAGGGGTGTACCAGAGGTGTCAGAGGAGTACCTGTGAGTGTCAGGGGTGTGCCTGGGGTGTTGGAGGTGTGCCTGGGGAGTGTCAGAGGTGTGCCTGGGGAGTGTCAGAGGTGTGCCTGGGGAGTGTCAGAGGTGTGCCTGGGGTGTCAGTGGAGTTCCTGGGGAGTGTCAGGTGTGCCAGGGAGTGTCAGGGGTGTATCAGGGAGTGTCTGAGAGTACCTGGGGTGTGTGGGTGCACCTGGGGTGTCGGAGGTGTACATGGGGTGTCAGAGGTACCAGGGGTGTTTGAAGTATACCTGGGAGGCCAGAGGTGTGCCTGGGAGTGTCAGCGGGTACCTGGGAGTGTCAGGAGGTGATCCTGGGGTGTCTGAGGTGTGCCTGGGGAGTGTCTGAGGTGTGCCTGGGGAGTGTCTGAGGTGTGCCAGCGGTGGCAGTCCAGCGGTGTCAGAGGGAGTGCCTGGGAGTGTGGGGGTGTGCCTTGGGGAGTGTGTGGGGTGTGCCTGGAGTGTGTGGGTGTGCCTGGGTGTCAGAGGTGCCTGGGGTATCAGATGTGTGGGGAGTGTCTGAGGTGTGCCTGGAAGTGTCTGGGGTGTGCCTGGGAATGTTGAGGTGTGCCTGGGGTGTCGGAGGGTGTTCCTGAGGAGTGTCAGGGGTGTACCTGGGGTGTCAGATGTGTACCTGGGATTTGTCAGAGGTGTACCTGGGGAGTGTCAGAGGAGTACCAAGGAGTGTTAGAGGAGTCACAGGGTGTCAGGGTTGTACTTGGGAGTGTCAGAGGTGTACTGGGAGTGTGCAGGGTGTGCAGGGTGTCTGAGGTGTACCATGGGTATCAGAGGGTATCTGGGAGTGTCAGGAGGGTGTACCAGGGAGGTCTGGGGGTACTGGGAGTGTATTGGGTGTGCCTGGGGTGTCGGATGTGCCTGGGGTGTCGGAGGTGTGCCTGGGAGTGTCAGAGGTGTGCCTGGGGTGTCTGGGGTGTGCCTGGGAGGCCAGAGGTGTGCCTGGGGTGTCAGCGGTGTGCCTGGGGTGTCAGGAGGTGAGACACAGGTGTCAGAGGTGTACACTGGGAGTGTCAGGGTGCCAGGGAGTGTCTGAGGGTACCTGGGAGTGTAATGGGTGTACCTGGGGTGTCGGATGTGTACCTGGGAGTGTCGGAGGTGTGCACAGGAGTGTCAGGGAGGTGTACCTGGGAGTGTCTGAGGTATACCTGGGAGGCAAGTGTACTAGGGTGTCAGCAGTGTACCTGGGAGTGTAGAGTGAACAGGGAGTATCAGAGGTGTACAGGAGTATCAGAGGTGTACCTGGGAGAGTCGGTGTGCCTGGGAGTGTCTGAGGTGCACAAGTGTCTGAGGTGTACCAGGGAGTGTCTGAGGTGTACCTGGGGTGTCTGACGTGTAACTGGGAGAGTCACAGGAGTACCTGGGAGTGTCTGAGGTGTACTGGGAGTGTCTGGGGTGTACCTGGGGTGTCTGAGGTGTACCTGGGGTATGAGAGGTGTGCCTGAGAGTGTCAGCTGTGTACGCAAGTGTCAGAGAGGAGTACTGCAAGTGTCAGAGGTGTACCTGGGAGTATCGGAGGTGTACCTGGGTGTCAGAGGTGTGTGCCTGGGGTATCGAAATTGTGCCTGGGGAGTGTCAGGTGTGCTGGGGTGTCGGGGTGTGGCTGGAGTGGCGGGTGTGACTGGGGATTGTCGGAGATTGTGCAGGGGAATGTCAGAGGTGTGCCTGGGTGTCAGGAGGGTACCTGGGGTGTTGGACGAGGTACTGCAAGGTGTCAGGGGTGTGCCTGGGAGGTCAGAGGTGTACTGGGGTGAAGTGTACAAGGTGTCGGAGGTGTGCAGGAGTGTCGGAGGTGGTGCCTGGGGTGACTGAGGGAGTACAGGGTAGAGATGTTGTACCTGGGAGTGTCAGTGGTGTACCAGGGAGTGTCAGAGGTGTACCTGGGAGTGTCATGGGTGCACCTGGGGGTGTCGGATGTGTGCCTGGGGTGTCGGAGGTGTGCATGGGAGTGTCAGAGGTTTGCCAGGGTGTTTGGAAGTGGGAGGCCAGGAGGTGTGCCTGGGAGTGTCAGCGGTGTACCTGGGGAGTGTCAGAGGTGAGACCTGGGGTGTCTGGGGTGTGCCTGGGGTGTCTGAAGGGTGTGCCTGGGGTGTCACGGGGTGTGCCAGCAGGTGGCAGAGAGTCCCAGCAGGTGTCAGAGGGTACCTGGGGTGTGAGGTGTACCTTGGGTGTGTGAGGTACCTGGGAGTGTAATGGGTGTGCAAGTGTGTCGGATGTGTACGCAAGTGTCGGAGAATTGTACCTGGGAGTGTCAGAAGTGTACCTGGGAGTGTCTGAAGTATGCCTGGGAGAGCCAGAGGTGTGCGTGGGAGTGTCAGCGGTGTGCCTGGGAGTGTCAGAGGTGAACCTGGGAGTATCAGAGGTGTACCTGGGGGTATAAGAGGTGTACATGGGAGAGTCGGGGTTTGCCTGGGGTGTCTGAGGGTGTGCCTGGGAGTGTGGGGTGTGCCTGGGGGTGTCTGAGGTGTGCCTGGGGTGTCTGAGGTGTAACTGGGAGAGTCACAGGAATTGCCTGGCAGTGTCTGAGGTGTGCCTGGGGTGTCTGAGGTGTGCTTGGGGTGTCTGAGGTGTAACTGGGAGAGTCACAGGAGTACCTGGGAGTGTGAGAGGTGTACCTGGGAGTGTGAGAGGTGTACCTGGGAGTGTCTGAGGTGTACCTGGGAGTTTCAGGGTGTGCCTGGGGTGTCAGGGGGTGTACCTGGGGTGTTAAGAGGTGTTGGGAGTGTCAGGGTGTGCCTGGGAGTATCAGAGGTGCACTGGGGAGGGAGTCGGGGTGTGCCTGGGGTGTGGGGTGTGGCTGGAGTGACGGAGGTGTGGCTGGGGTGTCAGGAGGTGTACCTGGGGATGTCAGGCGTGTACACTTGGTGTCAGAGGGTACTGGGGTGTCAGGTAGTACCTGGCGGTGTCAGGGTGTACCTGGGAGTGTCAAGGAGGTGTACCTGGGGTGTCAGGGGATTGTACCTGGGGTGTCAGGGAGAACCAGGAAGTGGGAATTGTACCTTAAATTGTGAGGTGTACCAGGGGAGTGTCAGAGGTACCTAGGGTGTCAAGAGGTGTACCTGGGAGATAATAAGAGGTGTGCCTGGGAGTATCGGAGTTTACCTGGGTGTGTCGGAATGTGCCTGGAAGTGTCGGAGGCGTACCTGGGGGTGTCAGAGGTGTACCTGGGAATGTCGGCTGTGTGCCTGGGGTGTCAGGAGGGTGCCTGGGGTGTCAGGGTGTGCCTGGAATTGTCGGAGGTGTGCCTGGGGTGTCAGGAGGGTGTGCCTGGGGTATCAGGGTGCTGGGGTGTCAGGGTGTGCCTGGGGGTGTCAGGGGGTGTGGCAGGTGAGGGAGGTGTAACTGGGGTGTCAGAGGTGTACCTGGGAATGTCAGAGGTGGACCTGGGGAGTGCAGAGGAGTACCTGGAGTGTTAGAGGTACCTGGGGTGTCAGAGGTGTACCTGGGGTGTCAGAGGTGTACCTGGGAGTGTAAGGGGTGTACATGGGGTGTCGGGTGTGCCTGGGGTGTCGGAGGTGTACCTGGGGTGACTGGGGAGTGCCTGGGGTGTAAGTGTTGTACCTGGGGTGTCAGTGGTGTACCAGGGAGTATCAGAGGTGTGCACAGGGTGTCAGAGGTGTACCTGGGAGTGTCAGAGGTGTACCTGGGGTGTCAAAGGTAGACAAGAAGGGTATCAGAGGTGTACCTGGGGTGGCAGAAGTGTACCTGGGAGTGTCGGAGGTGTTCTGAGAGTGTCAGGCGTGTTCCTTGGAGTGTCAGATGTGTACCTGGGAGTATCAGAGGTGTACCTGGGAGTGTCAGGGGCACTAGGGAGTGTCTCAGGTTTGCAGGTCTCTCAGGTGTGCCTGGGAGTATCAGAGGTGTACCTGGGAGTGTCTCAGGTGTACCTGGGGTATCAGGAGGTAAATTGGGTGTGTCGGAGATGTACTGGGTGGAGGCGTACTGGGAGTGTCAGAGGTGTGCCTGGGGGTGTCAGATGTGTACTGGGATTGTCAGGAGGTGTACCTGGGGTGTCAGAGGGTACCTGGGGGGTGGGAGTCCTGGGGAGTATCAGGGTTGTGCTTGGGAGTGTCGAGGTGTGCCTGGGAGGAGTCAGGGGTGTGCCTGGGGGTGTCAGTGTGCCTGGGGTGTCTGAGGTGTGGGGTGTCTGAGGTGTGCCTGGGAGTGTCTGAGGGTGTAACTGGGGGAGTCACAGGGGTGCCTGGGGTGTGAGAGGTGTGCCTGGGGTGTGAGAGGGTGTGCCTGGGGTGTCTGGTGTGCCTGGGAGTGTCAGAGAGGTGTACCTGGGTGTCAGGGGTGTGCCTGGGTGTCGGAGGTGTGCCTGGGGTGTCAGGGTGTGCCTGGGGTGTCAGAGGAGTGCCTGGGGTGTTGGGGTGCCTGGGGTGTCAGGGGTGTGCCTGAGGTGTCAGGCGTGCTATGGGTGTCAGATGTGTGCCTGGGGTGTCAGAGGTGTGCCTGGGGTCGGGGGTGTGCCTGGGGTGTCTCAGGTTTGCCTGGGGTGTCTCAGGTGTGCCTGGGGAGTATCAGAGGTGTGCCGCAGGTGTGTGAGGTGTGCATGGGGTGTCTGAGGTGTGCCTGGGGTGTCTGAGGTGTGGCTGGGAGAGTCACAGGAGTGCCTGGGAGTGTGAGGTGTGCCAGGGGTGAGAGGTGTGCCTGGGGAGTGTCTGGGGTGTGCCTGGGGTGTCAGTGGTGTGCCTGGGGTGTCAGGGGTGTGCCTGGGAGTGTCGGAGGTGTGCCTGGGAGTATCAGAGGTGTGCCTGGGGAGTATCAGAGGTGTACGGGAGAGTCGGGGGTGTGCCTGGGGTGTCAGGGGTGTAACTGGAAGTGACGGAGGCGTAACTGGGAGTGTCAGAGGTGTCGCTGGGAATGTCAGACGTGTGCCTTGGAGTGTCAGAGGAGTACCTGGGGTGTCAGAGTAGTGCCTGGCAGTGTCAAGGGGTGTGCCTGGGGTGTCAGAGGTGTGCCTGGGGAGTGTCAGAGGTGTGCCTGGGGTGTCTGGGGTGTGCCTGGGGTGTCAGAGGTGTGCCTGGGGTGTCAGAGGTGTGCCTGGGGTGTCAGAGGTGAACCAGGGAGTATCAGGGTGTGCCTGGGGTGTCAGAGGTGTGCCTGGGAGTGTCCGGAGGTGTTCCTGAGAGTGTCAGGCGTGTACCTTGAGTGTCAGATGTGCACGGGAGTGTCAGAGGGTGTGCCTGGGGTGTCAGGGGTGTGCCTAGGAGTGTCAGGTTTGCACGAGTGTCTCAGGTGTGCCTGGGGTGTCTGAGGTGTGCCTGGGAGTGTCTGAGGTGTGCCTGGGGGTGTCTGGGGTGTGCCTGGGGTGTCTGAGGTGTGGCTGGGGAGAGTCACAGGAGTGCCTGGGAGTGTGAGAGGTGTGCCTGGGGTGTGAGAGGTGTGCCTGGGGTGTCTGGGGTGTGCCTGGGGTATCAGTGTGTGCCTGGGGTGTCAGGGGGTGTGCCTGGGGTGTCAGGTGTGCACAGAAGTATCAGAGGTGTGCCTGGGAGTATCAGAGGTGTGCCTGGGAGAGTCGAGGGTGTGCCTGGGAGTGTCAGGAGTGTTAACTGGAAGTGACGGAGGTGTGACTGGGAGTGTCAGAGGTGTGCCTGGAATGTCAGACGTGTGCCTGGGAGTGTCAGAGGGTGTACTGGGGAGTGTCAGAGTGGTACCTGGCAGTGTCAAGGTGTGTCTGGGAGTGTCAGAGGTGTACCTGGGGTGTCAGGGGTGTGCCTGGGAGTGTCTGGTGTGCCTGGGGTGTCTGGGGTGTGCCTGGGGTGTCAGGGGAGAACCAGGAGTGTAGAGGTGTGCCTGGGGTGTCTCAGGGTTTTGCAGGGGTCTCTCAGGTGTGCCTGGGAGTATCAGAGGTGTGCCTGGGGTGTCTCAGGTGTGCCTCGGGAGTATCAGGTTTAATTGGGTGTGTCGGAGATGTGCCTGGAAGTGTCAGGCGTGCCTGGGAGTGTCAGAGGTGTGCCTGGGAGTGTCAGATGTGTGCCTGGGATTGTCAGAGGTGTGCCTGGGGTGTCAGAGGAGTACCTGGGAGTGTTAGAGGTCCTGGGAGTGTCAGGGGTTGTGCTTGGGGGTGTCAGAGGTGTGCCTGGGGAGTGTCTGGTGTGCCAGGGTGTCTGGGGTGAACCTGGGGTATCAGAGGGTGTGCCTGTGGGTATCAGAGGTGTGCCTGGGAGAGTCGGGGTGTGCCTGGGAGTGTCTGAGGTGTGCTGGGGTGTCAGGGTGTGCCAGGTGTCTGAGGTGTGCCTGGGGTGTCTGAGGGTGTGGCTGGGAGGTCTGGGGTACCTGGGAGTGTGGAGGTGTGCCTGGGGTGTGGGAGGTGTGCCTGGGGTGTCTGGAGGTGTGCCTGGGGTATCAGAGGGTGTGCCTGGGGGTGTCAAGGGTGTGCCTGGGGTGTCGGAGGTGTGCCTGGGGTGTCAGGTGTGCCTGGGGAGTGTCAGAGGAGTACCTGGGGAGTGTTGGGGTACCTGGGGTGTGGGGTGTGCCTGGGGTGTCAGAGGTGTGCCTGGGGTGTGGAGAAGTGTGCCTGGGGTGTCGGAGGTGTGCCTGGGGAGTGTCGGAGGTGTGCCTGGGGGTGAGTGAGGGTACTGCGGGTGTAAGTGTTGTGCCTGGGGTGTCGTGGTGTGCCAGGGGTGTCAGAGGTGTGCCTGGGGAGTGTCAGAGGTGTGCCTGGGGTGTCAGAGGTGTGCCTGGAGTGTCGAGGTGTTCCTGAGAGTGTCAGGCGTGTGCCTGGTGTCAGATGTGTGCCTGGGGTGTCAGAGGTGTGCCTGGGGAGTGTCAGGGGTGTCCTAAGTGTCTCAGGTTTGCCTGGAGTGTCTCAGGTGTGCCTGGGAGTATCAGAGGTGTGCCTGGGAGTGTCTGAGGTGTGCCTGGGGAGTGTCTGGGGTGTGCCTGGGGTGTCTGAGGTGTAACTGGAGAGTCACAGGGTACCCAGGAGTGTGAGGTGTGCCAGGGGTGTGGGGGTGTGCCTGGGGTGTCTGGGGTGTGCCTGGGGTATCAGTGGTGTGCCTGGGGTGTCAGGGTGTGCCTGGGGAGTGTCGGAGGTGTGCCTGGGAGTATCAGAGGTGTGCCTGGAGTATCAGAGGTGTGCCTGGGAGAGTCAGGGGTGTGCCTGGGGCAGGGGTGTGACGGGGTGAGCAGGTGCCTGGGAGTGTCAGGAGGTGTGCCTGGGGAGTATCAGAGGTGTGCCTGGGAGCATCAGAGGTGTGCCTGGGAGAGTCAGGGGTGTGCCTGCTGGGGTGTGCAGAGGGTGTAACTGGAAAGCTGGAGAGGTGTAACTGGGAGTGTCAGAGGTGTACCTGGGAATGTCGGGCAGTGTGCCTTGGAGTGTCAGAGATACTTTAAGTGTCAGGGAAGTGGTACCTGGCAGTGTCAGAGATGGTGTGCAAGTGGTCAGAGGTGTGCCTTAGGTGTCAGAATGTGTGCCTGGGTTGGTCAGAGGTGTGCTTGGGAGTGTCAGGGTGCCTTAAGTGTTAGAGGTCCTGGGAGTGTCGGGGTTGTACTTGGGGAGTGTCAGAGGTGTACTTAGGTGCCTGAGGTGTGCAGTGTCTGAGAGACATGGGTATCAGAGGGTATCTGGGAGTGTCAGAGGTGTGCAGGGGAGTGTCAGTGTACCTGGGGAGTATCAGTGGTGTACCTGGGGTATCAAGTGTACCAAGTGTTCAGGGGGTGTGCAAGTGTCAGGGGTGTGGCTGGAGTGACGGAGGTGTGACACCAGAGTGTCAGGGTGTGCTTGCAGGATGTCAGACGTGTGCCTTAGGTGTCAGGTTGCTTAGGTGTCCAGGTGGTACTTGGCAGTGTCAAGGAGTGCCTGGAAGTGTCAGGGGTGTGCCTGGGGTGTCCAGAGGTGTGCGCAAGTGTCTGGGGTGTGCCAGGTGGCTGGGGTGTGCCTGGGGTGTCCCAAGGGGAGAACCAGGGAAGTGTGGGAGGTGTGCTGGGGAGTGTCAGGGTGTGCCAGAGTGTCAGGAAAGGTACTTACCTGGGGTGTCAGAGAGCGTGCCTGGGAATGTTAGAGTGTACCTGGAGATGTCGGAGGTTTTGCAGGTGTGTCGAGGTGTACCTCAGAGTGTCGGTGCCTGGGAGTGTCAGAGGTGTTCCTGGGAGTGTCAGATGTGTGCAGAGTTGTCAGAGGTGTACCTGGGAGTGTGAGAGGTACCTGGGGAGTGTTGGGAGTCCTGGGGAGTGTCAGGGGTTGTGCAGGGAGTGTCAGGAGGTGTGCCTGGGGTGTCTGAGGTGTGCCCAGGGGTGTCTGGGGTGTGCCATGGGTGTCAGGAGTGTCTGGGAGTGTCAGGGAGGTGTGCCAAGGGGTGTCAGAGGTGTGCCTGGGAGTGTCAGAGGAGTGTACCTGGGAGTGTCAGGGGTGTGCAGAGTGTCTGGGGAGTGCCTGGGAGTGTTATGGATGGCCACCTGGGGTGTCAGCTGGTGTGTGCCTGGGGTGTCGGAGGTGTGCAAGTGTCAGGGTGTGCCTCAGAGTGTGGGTATGCCTGGAGCCAGAGGTGTGCCTGGGGAGTGTCGGTGTGCCTGGGGTGTCAGGGGTGAACCTGGAGTACAACAGAGAGGTGTGCCTGGGGGTATCAGAGGGTGTGCCTGGGGGAGTCGGGGTGTGCCTGGGGGTGTCTGGGGGTGTACCTGGAGTGTCTGAAATTGTACAAGTGTCTGGTGTGCAGCCAGAGTGTCTGGTGTGGCTAGGAGTCACAAGGTGCCTGGGGAGTGTCTGGGGTGTGCCTGGAGTGTCTGGTGTGACTTTGGGAATTTGTCTGAGGGTGTGACTGGAGAGTCACAGGTGCCTGGAGTGTGAGTGTGCCTGGGTGTGGTGTGCCTGGGGTGTCTGGGGTGTGCCTGGGGAGTATCAGGGGTGTGCCTGGGGAGTGTCAGAGGTGTGCAGAATGTCGGAGGCTGTGGGGAGTGTCAGAGGTGTACCTGGGGAGTGTCAGGGGTGTGTGCCTGGATGTCAGAGAATTACTTACCAGTGTAGAGTGTGCCTGGGGTGTCAGGAGGTGTGCAAGTGTCGAGGGTGTGCGTGGGGAGTGGCTGAGGGGTGCCTGGTGTAGAAGTGTTGTACTGGAATTATCCAGTGGTGTGCCAGAGATATCCAGGGAGTGTGCCTGGGGTGTCAGAGGTGTGCCTGGGGTGTCAGAGGTGTAACTGGGGTGTCAGAGAATTGAACCAGGGAGTATCAGAGAGTGTGCCTGGGGTGTCAGGGGTAATACCTGCTGGGAGTGTCGGAGAGTGTTCTGAGAGTGTCAGGCGTGTTCCTTGAGTGTCAGATGTGTGCCTGGGGTGTCAGAGGTGGCCTGGAGTGTCAAGGTGTACCTGAGGTGTCTCAGGTTGCAGGAGTGTCTCAGGTGTGCAAGAATTATCCAGAGGTGTGCAAGTGTCTGAGGTGTGCCTGGGGAGTGTCTGAGGTGTGCCTGGGGTGTCTGTGGGGGTGTGAACTGGGAGTCTGGGGTGCCTGGGGTGTGAGGTGTGCCTGGGGTGTGAGGTGTGCCATGGGTGTGTGGTGTGCCTGGGGTATCAATTGGGGTGTGCCTGGGGTGTCAGGGGTGTGCCTATGGGAGTGTGGGAGGTGTGCTTGGGAGTATCAGAGGTGTGCCTGGGAGTATCAGAGGTGTGCCTGGGAGTCGGGGTGTGCCTGGGGAGTGTCAGGGGTGTGGCTGGAGTTGGCGGAGGTGTGGCACAAGTGTCAGAGGTGTGCCTGGGGATGTCAGACGTGTGCCTTGGAGTGTCAGGAGGAGTGCCTGGGGAGGTGAAATCAGGTGAGGTACCAGCAGTGTCAAGGTGTTCTGAGGAGTGTCAGGGTGTGCCTGGGGTGTCAGATGTGTACCTGGGTTGTCAGGGGTGTGCCTGGGAGTGTGTCAGAGGGAGTGCCTGGGGGAGTGTGGAGGTCCTGGGAGTGTCAGGGGTTGTGCGGGAGTGT
>NW_024750344.1:0-4609 GCF_018991925.1 Homarus americanus
CTGACACTCCCAGGTACACCTCTGACACTCCCAGCTACACCACTGACACTCCCAGGTACACCTCTGGCACTCCCAGGTACACCTCTGACACTCCCAGGTACACCTCAGACACTCCCAGGCACACCTCTGACACTCCATGTACACCTCTGACACTCCCAGGTACACCTCAGACACTCACAGGCACACCTCTGAGACTCCCAGGTACACCTCAGACACCCACAGGTACACATCTGACACTCCAAGGTACACATCTAACACTCCCTGGTACACCACAGAGACTCCCAGGTACACCTCTGGCACTCCCAGGTACACCCCACACTCCCAGGTACACCTTCTGACATCACAGGCAGATTCAGACACTGCCAGGTACACCTGTTACACTCCCAGGTACACCTGTGACACTCCCAGGTACACCTCCGACACTCCCAGGTACACCTCTAATACTCCCAGGAACACCTCCGATAATCCCAGGTACACCTCCGATACTCCCAGGTACACCTTTGACACTCCCAGGTACTCCACTGACACTCCCAGGTACACTTCTGACACTCACAGGTACACCTCTGACACTCCCAGGTACACCTGTGACACTGCCAGGTACACCTCTGACACTGCCAGGTACACCTGTGACACTCCCAGGTACACCTCCGACACTCCAAGGTACAACTCTGATACTCCCAGGAACACTTCCAATATTCCCAGATACACCTCCGATATGCTCCCAGGTACACCTTTGACACTCCCAGGTACTCACAGACACTCCCAGGTACACACCTCTGACACTCACAGGTACCTCTGATACTGCCAGGTACACCTCTGACACTGCCAGGTACACCTCTGACACTCCCAGGTACACACCTTTGACGCCTCCCAGGTACACCTCCAGCACTCCCAGGTACACCTCTGATGCTCTCAGGAACACTTTGATATTCCCCAGACCATTAATGATAATAAAAATAATAATATATATATATATATATATATATATATATATATATATATATATATATATATATATATATATATATATATATATATAGATATATACACATATAATATCCCAGTTATGAAATCTTAGGTGGTCCTAAAACGAATGGAATGGTTATCTTTTTCGGAGAGTTGTGAACTCATGGAGCAGCCTGCCAGTGTTGTGGCGGCACCGAGTGAGAGCTCTAAGACCAGACTTGACCAGCACTGGAGCAGGGGCGGATCCAGGAATATCAGGGGGTCCAAGAGTTGTGGGTGGGGAACATCGGCGGTAGCAGGCCGTCAACTGGTAGGGGTTGAAGTGAAATCTGACCAATATCATGGACAATTTGAGGCAATTTTGAAGCCATGCGCACTTGATATTGGGAGATATTCTGAAGTCAATAATAAATACTTTTTACTATACAAAAATGTTTGACTACAATACTGCATTAAAGACGTGACCGATCGGCTCAATCAGTGGTGAAGAGGATAAGAGTAAAAAAAAATAATGGTAGGCCCTGCTGCCATGTGGCACCACAAAAATTGTGACAAAGTCCCAGGTTGCTGATCTGACTTTCTGCCTCATTTACACACAATGCAGTGCTAGGGAGCTGCTGTATGGTGATTTGCTTGTTGAGAGTTGGTCTTGTCTGTTTGAGAGCGTTGAGTAGAATAACCTTCGATACGATACGAAGTCTTTAGTTAAGAGGTGAAAGAAGATTATTAGGAGTTGAAGGAAAAGTGGTGAAACTGAAATACAGTAGGAGTAGAAAGAATCTGGGCTCAACCAGATCGCTTCATCTTTCTTATTGGTGTTTTGTCTTTGTTCTGCTCCCTTGGGTCGTCAGACCTTTGTATTAATATTGGTTTATTTATATAATGCTGCTTATTGTTATTATTTTTGTTATTGTTGGAGTTAGTGAGCCCGCCCAGGTCCTTGTGTAACTGGGAGGGTAGTCACATTATTTTTTTTTTTCTTTTCTTTTTGAGGTGTTAGTTAAGTGTTAGTTGTGTTAGTCTAAAGGTACACTGTATGGAGAGGCCTGCCAGGTTCTTAGTGGAGCTGGTTGGTCACTCTCATCTTTATTCCTCTAGTAATGTTTTATGTAGAAATGTGTATATTGAGGCAGGAGGTGGTTCAATTACTTCACCTTCACGGTGAGGCTGGGGGTAATTATACGATTCTGCCGGATCAGATAGACAGATCGGGAGTAAGCGGCGCTGCTAATTGGCTGTGGTGAAGGCGGTAACTGGCCAATCACCACGCAGTCCGAAAGCAAGGCCCGGTCTGTGGAACTCGCCGCTGGTTGGCTGATGCGGACGGCAACAGGACCGGATTCAGGAGTGGGCAGCTGCCCAGGGGCCTCCACATACTACAATATTTTATTTATTTGTTTATTCATTTGGATTATTTTTATTTTCATTCTTTAAAATTCATGGGAATTTGTACACTATCAATAAATATACAGTTAATTAAAAAATTCTCAATGTTCTAATTTCCTCAATATAACTGCATATGGCTTCAAAATTCTCCAAAGAAGTGTTCAAATTTCAAAATTTTCCCGGGAGGCTTACAGCGCTCCCCTGAACTCCCAGATGTTTAGGCTCGCTTCACTCGCCACCCCACCCTCTTGGGTAGTTATAATGAGGGGGGCCTCCACAAAGAGGCTGCCCACGGGCCTCCACAGGTCTAAATCCGGCACTGGACGGCAAGTGATCAATCAGAAGTTGTAGGAGAGAGTATCCACTACAACTTGTCGCTCGGTGTTCATACTGAAGTTCAGGTTTTCTTCGTGACTTATTTGAAAAAAATTTCTCCAATATTTCCAGAATTTGGGTTTTTGTTCTTTCGGTTCGATTAATTTGATTTGATTGCTATTTAAAATGTAGTTTGATTCATTACTGAAAGTTTCCTTTAGTTGTTTAATTTTTCGCCAGAATTGTTTCAGATTGTGGTAATTTGCTTCTTTGTCTGTTATTAGTTTCTTTCAGTTATTACTATATGCTTCTTTGGACATGTTTTTTAATTGTGTTTGGTGTTTTGTTGTCTTCTGTATTCTGACGTCCATCCTTGTTCTATAATTAATTTTATTTATTTGGTTAGTGAGGCGGAAATATGACTGCGAACAAATTCTTATTTTTCCCGCCTCTGCTAACAGTCGTGTAATATTTCAATGTGATTCTGATCTTTTAAAATGTTGTTTTTGCATAATGATTATTACCGATACGTAATTTGTATTAGTATGCCTTATTGTGGGTAAAAATAAGTACTATATATTATATGCATCCTTCTAATGTGTGAATTTGCTACCAGTTTAACAATTAATGCATGTATAATACTTCTGATAAACTTCCTACGTGTTTGTGTTTGAAATGATGAATGTATGTATCTTTATATAATTTAGCTAAATATCTTTCTCATCAGAAACGGTCATCCCAACGATTATGAATAAACTCATTTAGAAACACGTAAACCATTACTTCAGGACAAAATCGGACAAGTTTGCAACAGCAAAAAGAAACTGTTTAAATTTTTTTTGGAAAAATAAAAATAAAGGCATTGGATAAAAAAAAATCTGGCCACCCAGGGGTGAATTTTCCCTTTGCAAGGATACACACACACTTGTGAATATGGGTTACATTTATTCATGCAAATGGTATGCATAAACAAACAATACATGACAATAGATGTGAGGGGAGGTGTCTGTGTTAGGTAAAGTAACTGAAGCACAAGCATAGACCTACTGTCACAAAGAGCACCTGCAACATTTTATCAAATACAAGAGGACAGAAAACCCTTTAAAATTTTGTCAACTTTACTGTAAGAATTCTACCTTTCATACGTCAATTATAACAAATCAAGAGGTCAGAGGGAATTTTGAAAGCTTTAGTTTTTCATACAATTATTGATACGTTAAATCATCAACCTATATCCTTGTGCCTTGAGCTGTATTCACTGTATACATCTAACAGTTTCACACACATGCACACATTGGACGTGGGAAGCCATACAAAATACCTTAAAAAAAATCCTATAGGTTACAACATGCAGGCACACACATACACAATGCACATAAGAACAGAATACAAGGTCAATAAATTCAGTACAGTACATAATGGGTCATATATCAGATTTCCAAAGTTGGCATGACACTGTTTTTGAAAGGTAGGTGTGTGTGTGTATAAAAAATCAGTGTCATAATATCTTTTGAACCCCTAAGTTAAGCGTATGTAAAGAGTCATGTAGGTTGGAGATAAAGTACTGTGAACCCTAAAAAAATTGGACCCAGTAAATCCGGATTTCGTAAGATTTGGAAAAAATTTGGAGGTTCTGGGGTCTCAGAAGCATTCCCAAAACAGAGCATAGATCATCTTAGGCCCGTGTAACCAAGATGTCAGCGTGCTGGACACAGGTGCCCGAAGCGGGAAACAGAGTTGTCAATTGTTGTTTGTGGGATTATTTCATTCACTCTAGTGAGGATAAAATGTCTCTTATTATGTCATTGTAGGTAAATGCATGGTTTATATAATGATTAGCGCCGTTACCATCACTGTTTTCAAAATAGACTACGAGTTAGAGCGTACCTGTTGTTGTAACTCTCCTCACTATCTGCCATATTTCACTGGATTTACTGTTATT
>NW_024750345.1:0-71528 GCF_018991925.1 Homarus americanus
GTGTACAGTACATCAGGAGCACACGACTGACGACAAGGAAGAGGATGTAGGAACTTAAAGATAACATGGCCTTGTGATATCCTGCCTGATGCCTAGTGAGTATGTGCCGTCTCTCGCCTCCTGTAAGTGTGAGACAACAACCAGATGGGATTTACACAGCAGAGAGCACTCACTAGGGATTGACGCTAAGCTGTGAGGGACTTAATCCAGTTGAAAATATCTCCTGTAAATTGAAGGTAAATATATATATTTTTTTCATATCACATTGATTTCCTCTGGTATATCTCCCTGAGTCTACCCTTTTTTTTAGGGGGGGGGGTAATGGAGGGGAGGGGGAAGGAGTGAAGGGGGGAGGAGTGAGGGAAGGGGGAGTGGGAAGGGGTTGATGTTGAGTATGCTATAGAGGTATACTGTCTAGTGTGTATATTATATGATATAACCTGAATATGACAGTATATTTTGATAAAGGTTTTTGATGAATATTTATGGAGGTTAAAGTTTCTGAATGTATAGAACGTTACAGCATCATTCCATAATTTTATTTTATCCTACGGTGTGATAATCATTCTTACAGTGTGACATTATCCTTACAGTGTGACATAATTCTTACAGTGTGACATAATTCTTACAGTGTGACATTATCCTTACAGTGTGACATAACTCTTACAGTGTGATATTATCCTTACAGTGTGATATTATCCTTACAGTGTGACATATTCCTTACAGTGCTACACAATTCTTAAAGTGTGACATTATCCTTACAGTGTGACATAATTCTTACAGTGCGACATAATTCTTAAAGTGTGTCATTATCCTTACAGTGCGACATAATTCTTAAAGTGTGACATTATCCTTAGAGTGTGACATAATTTTGCATTGTATCGTTACTCCAACAGTCACACAGGATCCAGCAGTGTGACATCATCTGTGTTACATCATCATTTAATTTCATACACACACAGTGACATCACTATCATGAACACATATAGTACCATCACGGCATCACCATCACTATCACGGACACCATCACCTTCACTATCACCATCACCATCACGGACACACATAGTATCATCTTCACCACCACCACCAGCACTATCACGGATATCATCACTATCACGGACACCATCACGGATATCATCACTATCACGGACACCATCACGGACACCACAACGGACATAGCGGTAGCGAACGCCACGCCGCCGCCTTCTGCCACACCGTTATGGTAATTAGTGTGGCCAACATATTACCTGCCGTCTTCCTGATTAATTAACGCGTCTTAACAAAGCCCTTGGGGAAATGATTAACACCAACCCACTAATAATTCGCTAAGAAAATCTAAATCCATCTAATATGATAATTCAGAACTGTTCTTTAGGTAATCGTTGTTTTAAGGGTAGTTGGATAATTAGATTAGGCTTGGATTTCAGATTTTCCCCAATATCCTAAAGTATAATTGTAACATATTATAGCCATCATGATAATCCTCAGAGTCTTGGTTTATTAAAAGGTCAGATATAATCGCGTTCATAAATAGTACACCATTTGACGTGATTTGAGTTGAATGTAGTTTTAGTTAAATATTGTTAACCGATATTTTAATAAACAGAATATAAATTAATGTTTAATTAGGTGAGGATTATATTTTCTCTCACTTTAACATGATTTAAATATCCCTCACATTATGGTCTTGGCTGTACACGTGGATATGTGGGTTTTCTCTGGCGTGACACACTGGCATATTCCTCCACCATAACATCTCAATTACTGACTCATTTCTCCCGTTATGTTCCAGCTCATCATTCTCTACCTTCCATTACACTATTGTAAGTCTTCACTCACCTCATATTTATCATACAATCAACACGTCCAAAACATCTCAGAATCACTTCATTTTTTTTCCCAGGTAGTTTTAGACTTACTAGTAAAATACAGGTACAGGTTCAGGTCCAGGTAGGGGGATATAACATTCTACTACAGGTCACTGCTACATGTGTAAGAGCAGCCATCTTGTGACGACCGGAATTAACGCTGAAACTTCCTCAGGTAATTTGTTCCTTCTTATACCTAAAAGAAAGACACATGCTGAGGACACTTTCATATTCACTTTAATCCTAACCTACAAGCATACAGTATAATAGCATAAGAAAAACATACCTTTAATTCATCGGTAAAAAGACATATAACCTATGAAACATCCGAGTACCTAATTTTCGCCATTAACATCAAGCATTTTCCCTCTACAACAAGTTACAGCTTCTTGTTCAAACCCACTGTCACACTTGAACTTAAACTCCTGTTGTCTAAAAACTTCATAACACACACATGGTCTCGCAGTTGGCATCTCTTTCTGTCATTTTATTCCAACAACTCAATTATAATAATCAGTTCATCACCTATCCAGCCACCTTGTTCCATAGCAGAGGAAAAGACTTGTATGAATTTAGGTAAAGTAACAATTATGATAACAGAGCGTTGGGTTATATAATATTTTGAAGCACCCGAGAGGTTAAGAGTTCACTGTTTAAGTCACTGTATCTCCAAGCGTCCCATTTGTAAAGGTCATTGGTGCAGATCCTTCATGGTGATGCTATTATACGAGGTTAATTTAGTGACATTGATCATAAAAACACGGTAAAAAGAATCAATGGCTTCTATGATTATTCGGCATCAGGTGAAACAGCTGGTGAGGATGTGCTGTGATCTGCGTCCAACACACTCACAGAACAGCCCCTGCCGCACACGACCTACAACAAGGTGCTCTACAGTAGGGGCGGTGTCAACTTGTACTATACACCTCCACTTGACATACAGGCCTGTTGTTCTCTGTTGATCTGACATGACCTACCATCACCGTGTGTCTGGTCGAGGAAGTAGTGGCGGTAAGCCCTTTGACGTCAGATTAATATGGTCGGCAGTAACTATGACACACGTGATGTTTCCATGACAGTATTAGATTAATCATAAGGTTATAGAGAATTGTCAGGCATGAGTGTGTTTGTTCTTTCCCTGTACTGGACGTTACGGACTCATTATTTAAATAGAGCAAGATTGTCCATAGACAGTTCAGGGCTGCAGGTCATTTAGAACAGTACCTAGCATAGGTAAACTATAACAGTTACTAATAAAATCCATTATATTCTATAAATGATCAAATATTAAAATAAAATAATTTTGCGCAATAATACATTCTCTTTTATTCTTCTGCGTGGCAAGGGCGAGTCCACTCTACAGCAATAATGGGGGAGGTCAGGTGGAACAGGCAAATTGGTACCTTGTGACATGACATTTTTTACTCAAAATATGTCAAATAATAACCTGAAGTTTGGCATATGTTTCATGGACAGGGTAACCCGAGTCACGACTCCCGAATCCTGTTCCGTCTGCTGGCGGATTAATTCCCCAATGCCAAACCGGCACATATCCCAACACTTCAAATGTTTTTCCCTTCAAAGGTGTGCCTTTTTCTTCTAGTATCCTCTGCCATCTACTACAGCTGAAGGAATGTATCCAGAATTACTTACAGTTACTAAAATTATAATAATGATCATCATACCTGCCCCTAGCGTCTTACATGGAAATCTTACTCTTAGTCTATTTTTTAAATATATTTACTATACTTACTTTTCTTTATCTTTGGGGGATCGATGAAATACGAAATCGGGATGTGTATCCTTTCTCCGTTTGCACGGGTGTCCCTTACTTGTCATGTTGATAAGACCATTAATTTGTATATTGCGCTCGTGTGCGGATTCCAATTGTCATATTCAACGTGTAAACTAGCAGACGACGCGCTGCACACAAGCGCCATCTATCCGCCAAGTTTACTTTGATGTAGTTGGTGTTTACCGGATGTTGTTTGACGTTGTATTCCGTGCTTCGTTGTTATTGTTGTGCATCACCGTTATCTTTGTGTCTTTTACTGGTTATCGAGTACTGTACGTATCATATAATTTGATATTGGGTAAAGTGAGTGAACTTTGAAAAAAAAAAAAGATGTCGAGATACGGGTAAGCCTGCTGCTGTTTCGTCTCCCTCATCAGGCAAGGCCAAGTTCTCCCGCAAGACCTTGAGCTTGAGGGTGAAACTAGACATTATACGGCGTTATGAGAGTGGTGAAGGGTCAAGCTAAATGGCGAAAGTATTGGCCTTTCGCTATCATTAAGAAGGCAGATTTTCCGACACGGAGAGTGAGTGACGAGTCGACCCTAGCAACAGTAGTCCTCCACCCACAGAGAGAACACAAAGTGACTGCTTCTGACGTGAACTTGGTGAGTCTTACATTACTGTAGTGTATTATAGTTTGTTATTATTAAAGCTAATTATTGTTAAATACAGTGCATTAAGGTGAAAAAAA
Organism: Homarus americanus; assembly: GCF_018991925.1. Classification (NCBI taxonomy): domain Eukaryota; kingdom Metazoa; phylum Arthropoda; class Malacostraca; order Decapoda; family Nephropidae; genus Homarus; species Homarus americanus. The sequence goes on from NW_024750345.1 coordinate 4,355, forward strand.
TTCCCCATAGATCGATTCTTTCTCGTTTAGCGATAATTTCAAAACGCTAAAACTTTTGAATGCCAGAATTAATAACAAATTAATTAAAATGATCCCTGCATAGTAATACTGTATATGCTGTCCATTTGTTCAAAGTAAATATATTCACAATTAGTAAGCAGACCTCTGTTATTCTCTAAAATAATTTTAACTAATTGGACTATCAAAATGCAAATGATTTCAAGGCATTAGCAATTCAGAGATGATGTTAGAAAATTTTAAATAATTATCATAAAAGGTCGAAGTCAAAGATGAAATTCGCTTTCGAATGAAGTCTTTTCATATTTCTTTGTTTTGTATCACGAACATTTCTATGAACCAATCAATTATTTTTTTTTATAGAAGAGGGGTGTGCGCGGCCTTACGGGTCAGGTTAGCAGGGAAATACCATAGTGAACGAGGCGAGACGTCAGAGACGAGTCTGTGTCACGTGTGACCTTGGGAAGTGAGAGTGTTTTGTCGCGTCGTCTTGGTTAAGTGGTTAAATCAACGTAGTTTCCTTCCGCCCTGGCAACCTCCGGGTGACACCTTCACCTAAAGGCCCACTGAGGTAGGCGAGGGTTTAATTTTTATTTTTCGGTAGATGTTGGCAATATGGTCACGATTCGACCTGGCCCCGGATAAATGCGTTTGTTATTTGATTTACTTTTGTTGTGTACGAATTCAGTTTCTGGAACCATTATTGGCGACTACACAACCCCAACCGACCTAAACTAACCCTCACCACCCATTAATCCTCCCCATCACCAATTAACACCCTCCCCACCACCCATCAACCTTACCCACCACCCATCAACCCTCCCCATCACCCATTAACCATCCACATCACCCATTAACCCTCCCCACCACCCATTAGCCATCCCACCACCCATTAACCCTCTCCTCACCAACCATTAACCCATACCCACCACCACCCATTAACCCATCCCCACCACCACCCATTAACCCCCCATCACCTATCAACCCCATCAGACACCACCCACACCCTCATTACCCCCACAGCATCAAGGAACCTACCTACACCCTATCTCCTCTCTCCCTCCCTATCCCCTACCTCTCTCCCCCTTCCCCCTCCACCCCTTCCCCTTCCCCCAGAGAGATAGACGGACAGCAATCTGACACACACATGCCGAGAGCGTCAGTTCTGTCTGTCTGTCTGTCTATATCACTGCAAGAAGTAATGGAGTCCACCTCACACACACACACAGCCTTGTCAGTCTAGAGTAAATTTGCCAGACTTGGGAAATATCTTGTCTTCTGTCAATAAAGATAAAAATCACACGAGTTGACGGACCAAAGCCTGGCAACGGATCAACTTTGTCAGGCAAGAGGAGGTGAGGGAGGGAGGGAATGTGGGATGGGTGGGAGGGAATGTGGAATGGGTGGGAGGGAATGTGGGATGGGTGGGAGAGAATGTGGGATGGTGTAGGGGAATGTGGGATGGGTGGGACGGAATGTGGGATGGGTGGAGGAAATAATGGGATGGGTGGGGACAGAATGTGGGATGGTGTGAGAATGTGGGATGGTGGGAGGAATGTGGGGATGGGTGGGGAGGGAATGTGGGATGGAATGGGAGAATATGAGGATGGGTGGGGAAGAATGTGGGGATGGGTGGAAGGGAATGTGGGATGGGTGGGAGAGAATGTGGGATGGTGTAGGGGAATGTGGGATGGGTGGGAGGAAATGTGGGATGGGTGGGAAGGAATGTGAGATGGGTGGGAAGGAATGTGGTATGGGTGTACGGGATGTAGGATGGGTGGTAAGAAAAAAAACGAAAGGGGTGGGAGGGAAGGGGAATTAATGGAATGGAAGAAGGAATAGTTAAAGTAAGAATTAATGCTAAAGAGAAACGGGAATGCGCAGAGGAAAAGAGGAATAATTGAAAAGGGAGATAAATAATTCTAGTGGAAGGAAAAGGAATGACAAAGAAAGACACTAAAAAAGACGAGAGAGATTGAAAGACGGACGTGAGGGAAGGAAGAGGAGGAATTAAGGAGGCGGTATACAGAGAAATGGGACAGACGATATGGGAGAGAAAGGGAGAAGCAATAAAAGAAAATAAGAAAGAGAAGATAAGAAAAAAAGATGGAATAATGTGAACGTTAGGGCATAGGGCGAGAGGGGAGAGAGAGAGAGAGGAAGGGAGAGGGGGTGGAAAGGTTAAAGCGGAGGGAGAGAAATTGAAGGGGCGAACGAAGGGAGGAAGAGGGGGAATGGAAGAGCTCAAAGATAGAGATGAAGATGGAGAAGGGAATATAAAAGAGTGGAAGAAGAGGTGGGGAAGAAAAAGAGACGAAAAAGAATAAGGAGAGACAAGATGAGAGGATAGAGACAGTAGAGAGAAGAGAGTGTAGAAAAAAGGAAGGGTAGACTAGATTAAAAAATAAAAAACCAAGACGAAAAAAAAAGTAGGAAAAAAGTAGAATAAAGGAAGAATTGATAATTAAAGAAGTAGTAGAGGAGGGGAGGATGGGAGGGGGTGGATCACTCGACGCTCTACAAAGGGTGAATTCGAGAAGATCAGATAGTGCAAATGAAGGTCACATTCCCATAAGAGGTAGATTAGGTTTATGACACAGAGTAGTTACGGGGCCGTGGAGGTGGTTTAGATGGCGCCACTGAAGGTCGTAATTGTGTTATGGTGTGTATTCATAGGAAGGATGGAAAAGGCCTACCTAGCTATATATATGGTTCCCCAGAGAGAGAGAGGTGACTAATTTAACTTTCCATGATACCCCTTTCCCTCCTACTTCCCCCCACCCCGCCCCCACCCTCCTCTTCCTACCCTTCCTCCTCCTCCTCCTCTTATTCCTCCTCTTTCTTCTTCCTTTTCATTCCTCTTCCTCCTCTCATTCCTCTTCTTCTCCTCCTCCTCTATTCTCTTTTTCCTCCTCATATTCCTCCTCTTCTTCTTATTCCACCATAACTTCCCTCACTATCACCACCCTCCCACCCTCTCCACCCACCACCCTCCATCACCCTCTCCACCCGTACACCCTCCATCACCCACCACCCTCCCCTCACCACCACCTCCCCTCACCACCACCCTCCCTCACCACCACCCTCCCCTCACCACCACCCCTACCTCACCACCCACCCCCCTCACCACCCCTCCTCTCACCCCACCACCCTCCCTCACCACCCCTCCCCTCCACCCACCACCCTCCCCTCCCACCACCACCCTACCCCTCACCACCACCCTCCCCTCCCACCACCACCCCCTCACCACCCCCCTCCCTCTCCTATCATGGTGCTGGACAAGATACAATTTCTCCTTTCTGTTCATTTTGTCAATTCTGAAATAACCTAACCTAACCTAACCTAACCTACCTAACCTAACCTACTAACCTAACCTAAGCTAAGCTAACCTAACCTAACCTAACCTAACCTAACCTAACCTAACCTAATTAAGGTCTATTTGATGCATTTAAGTGAGGATATAAACGTACAAAAGGAATGAACTTTTGGGATGTAAAAATATGATACACAAACTCCCGAATGTTACTGTCTGTGTTTTTGTCTCGTCCCATGAGAGGGCGGTGGGGGTATTATTGTTTGCTGTTCCTTTAGTTTCTTATTTATTTATTTATTTATTATAATTATTATTATTATTATTATTATATATTAGTAGTAGTAGTAGTAGTAGTAGTAGTAGTAGGGACTAACTAATCCAGAGGAGATTGCTGACTCTGAACATCAAAATTCACTTAAGCTCACGGCAGCCCTCACTGACCACATAATCGCCCAGAATGCAACAGGGGAAGTGGACACCAGCGAAGTTAATAAGATCCGTAGGTCCATTACAACAGATCGGCAGAACTGCCAAAATGACATGTTGCAGCAACTATTGCTGCTGGTTCCAGAAAATTTGACAAAAAAAGTAGCTATAGCGCAGGAGGTGGGCGCCTCGAACTGGCTAACTACGTTACCGATAAGGGCAAATGGTTTCAGCCTTAACAAACAAGAATTTACAGATGCCATTGCTCTAAGGTACGGTTGGCCAGTAGATGGTTTGCCCTCCCAATGCGTGTGTGGCTATTCCTATGATGGCGATCACGCCATGGTTTGCAAGAAGGGGGGCTTCATATGCATGAGGCATGACGAGGTAAGGGATCTCACAGCAAATATGTTGAAGGAAATCTGCCGGGACGTCATGGTAGAACCGACCCTCCTTCCACTGGATGGCGAGATCTTCCAACACAGGACTTCAAACACATCTAACGAAGCCCGTGTGGACGTCAGTGCTCGAGGATTCTGGACGCGGGGACAGCGAGCTTTCTTCGACATCAGGATTTTTGATCCCATGGCCGTTTGTCACCGTAACCTAGCTCTCGATGCTGCGCATAGGAGGAACGAGAACGACAAGAGAAGGGCATATGGGGAGAGAATTCAAAATGTTGATCAAGGCAGCTTCACTCCTCTAGTGTTCACAACCTCTGGTGGGATGGGCCCAAGTGCAAGATGTTTCTACGCCAGACTCGCGGAGCTGATCTCCGAACAGAAGCAGCAGCCCAGAAGTTATGTCACAGCCTGGATGAGATGTCGACTGTCCTTCTCTCTCCTTCGGTCGGCTTTGCTCTGCCTCAGGGGAACGAGAGCTTCTGCCCCTACTCCGACAACTGCTGCAGATATCGACTATGAGGCTACAGTCACTGAATGCCGCATGGATCTGCGGCTCAACTAATTTAACACAGATAGGATAGTTTCTTATGTATTAGGATATTTAATATTAAGGTAAATAAATGGTGGCGAAGGTGTGGCTATTGGGGGAGGCTGGAGGCCACGTAAAAAAAAAAAAGTAGTAGTAGTAGTAGTAGTAGTAGTAGTAGTATTAGTATTAGTAGTAGTAGTAGTAGTAGCAGTAGTAGTAGTAGTAGTAGTAGTAGTAAATAAGCTCTATACAGAATTGATCCGGAAAGTCAAACGCTACAAAACAACGGCGACTTTCACCAGCACTTCTCTCGTACCTTGACCAATTAAGACCGAATTTGACGCAAACTGACACTGTCAAAACGCCGACACGGGAAAACAAACACAAACAGACTTGGCGGATTTTTGGTCAATTCTAAAAGCGGAAAGTTGTTGGATTTTGTTCTGTGATAATTGTATCTTTTATATTCTATTGACCAATTAGACACGAGTTTGTAATGGTATATCACGTGACAATTCAAATCGGCATATGAAAATAGGTTTAGTAAATCTGTGTTTGCTGTAGGAGTCAAATTGGGAGTTATCAGTCGCCTTCTTGCCAAATTGTTAACCCATCTCTGTGGCACTTTGTAAACACACCTGGTCATAGTCGACATTAACCATTATTTTCACGCGTAGATTTTCTTGATATTATACCGGATATCTGTTGAGGTCAAGTTTCATGAGAACAGCCACTGGATGGAGTTTGAAGTGGGGGGGGAGGGGGCGTGATTACCAACCCTCAGACATAAAGATTACTCATGGTTTGATTTCACAGCTTATCATTTCTGTATGTATGTATGTATGTATGTATGTATGTATGTATGTATGTATGTATGTGGTGTATTTATTAGCATCCTCGCCTCGGAAGCGAGCGGACCCGAGTTCAATCCTTGGGCAGGGTGAAACTATGGGCAAGTTTCTTTACGCCATTTGCCTCTGTCTACCCAGCAGTTATTGGGAACCTAGATGTTAATCTATTTGCGGATCTTGCTCCGGGGTAATGGTTAGCAAGAGCAGTTGGCGAGTTGTCCGGTCTTCTCGGACTATTCCTTGACACTGGGTCATGCATATCGTTAACTTGGGGTGTGGTTGTTGTGTTGGCGACAGCTTCTACACCTTAAACAAATTCACGCCTAGGTGACCATTGGGTCGGCCATCCTCGATTTCGAGGAGCTTCCATTATGTATGTATGTATGTATGTATGTATGTATGTATGTATGTATGTACGAATGTCATAATTGAGTTCAGCACATACAATTACACTAGAATCAGACTGTTTTGATCCAGAACCATGAGAATTTTTTTTATGTTGACCAGTGGATGGGAAATAATAGCAATAACCTTGGGCGATAATAGATGGAAATAATAGCAATCATTTTTTGGTCATAATAGGCGGAAATAATAGAACTAACCACAGACAAGCACGCAGACACAGACAAGCAAGCTGCCACCGACAAGCAAGCAACCATAGACAAGCAAGCAGCTACAGACAAGCAAGCTGCCATAGACAAGCAAGCAACCACAGATAAGCAAGCAACCACAGACAGGCAAGCAGCCACAGATAAGCAAGCAACCACAAAAATCAAGTATCCACAGACAAGCAAGCAACCAAAGACAAGCAAGAGAACCAAAGACAAGCAAGAGAACCAAAGATAAGCAAGCAACCACAGACAAGCAAGCAACTAAAGACAAACAAGCAACCAAGACAAGCGAGCAAGCAAGCAACCAAAGACAAACAAGCAACCAAAAACAAGCAAACAACCACAGACAAGCGAGCGAGCAAGCAAGCAAGCAGCCACAGACAAGCAAACAGCCTCGTGTTACATTGATACATATGAAGATAGTGGCAGTAATCGACCGCTGTTAGCATAGATAACTCCGTGCTTGAGAACTCTTGTACACAATCGCATGCTAAATCCCGTTTGTTGTACAATATGTTAGTCGCTGGAATCCTACACTACAGCCTCCTTCTCCTGTTTCCTCTATTATTCCTCCTCCTCCTCCTCCTCCTCCTCCTTCTTTTTCTCATCTTCTTCCTATTCCTCTTTTTCTTAATATCTTTTTCTATCTCCTCCCCTTTCTCCTGTTACATTTTTCTCTTCCACCTTTTACTTCCTTCTCCACTTTGTTGTCCCTCTCCTTTCCCTCTCCTTATTTCTCTCTTTCTCTTCCTCCTCTTCCTACACCCCTCTTTCGTCTTCCTCCTCCCCTTCTCTTCTTCATTTTCTTTCTCTTCCTATACCTCTATTTCCTCTTCTTTCTCCTCATCCACCAGTCTTCCTCCCTTCCCCTCTCCCCTCCCTTCCTCCCCTTCCGTTACGGCGATACAGGCAACAGATAATAACAATAATCTTTTGCCTTGGTAGCATGAACTCTCCGCTCACAAAACACCAATGAATATTCATAAACTGCCTGACCACCGCACCAGAAACCCGCGCGGGGAAATATAATTATTATTTACTGACATAAGTAATCGATGTGTTTGCATGAGAGGCACTCGAAGGCTGGCAGATGGTATCGTGTACTGGAGGAGGGGGGGGGGGTGTTTCTGTGTGGGTGTTTCTGTGTGGGTGTTTCTGTGTTCCTGTGTGATTGTTTTGTTTTGTGTGGGTGTTTCTGTTTTCTGTGTTTCTCTGTGGGTGTTTTTTCTGTGTTCCTGTGTGGGTGTTTTGTTTCTGTGTGGGGTTTGTTTCTGTGTCTGTGTGGTGTTTGTGTTTCTGTGTGGGTTTTGTTTGTTCCTGTGGTTTGTTTCTGTGTTTCTGTGTGGGTGTTTATGTTTCTGTGTTCCTGTGTGGTGTTTATGTTTCTGTGTTCCTGTGTGGGTGTTTCTGCCTGTGGTGTTTATGTTTCTGTGTCCTGTGTTGTTTGTGTTTCTGTGTGTGTTTTGTGTTTCTGTGTGGTGTTTCTGTTTCTGTGTGGGTGTTTATGTTTCTGTGTCCTGTGTGGGTGTTTATGTTTCCTGTGTTTCTGTGTGGGTGTTTCTGTTTCGGTTCCTGTGGGTGTTTCTGTGTCTCTGTGGGTGTTTGTGTTCTTCTGGTGGGTGTTTGTGTTTCTGTGTGGTGTTTATGTTTGTGTCTGTGTGGATGTTTCTGTGTCTCTGTGGTGTTTCGTTTCTGTGTGGGTGTTTTGTTCTGTGTTTCTGTGTGGGTTCGTTCCTGTGTAGGTGTTTCTGTTCGTGTGTGTTTCCTGTGTGGTGTTTATGTTTCTGTGTTTCTGTGTGGTGTTTGCGTTGTGTGGTGTTTTGTTTCTGTGTTCCTGTGGGTGTTTCTCTGTGTTCCTGTGTGGGTGTTTGTGTTTCTGTGTGGGTGTTTCTGTTTCGTGTTCCTGTGGGTGTTTATGTCTGTGTCCTGTGTGTGGGTGTTTTCTGTGTGGGTGTTTTGTTTGTGTTCCTGTGTTTGTGGTTTTGTGTTTCTGTTTGTTCCTGTGTGTGTTTTGTTCTGTGTCCTGTGTGTGTTTATGTTTCTGTGTTCCTGTGGGTGTTTGTGTTTGTTTCTGTGTCCTGTGTGTTTCTGTTTTCCTGTGGGTGTTTGTGTTTGTGTGGGTGTTTCTGTTTCTGTGGTTTTGTGTGCTGGGTGTTTGTGTCCTGTGTGGGTGTTTTCTGTGTCCTGTGTGGGTTGTTTCTGTGTGGGAGTTTGTCTCTGTGTGGGTGTTTTCTGGTTGTTCCTGTGTGGGTGTTTCTGTTTTGTTCCTGTGTGGTGTTTGCTGTGTGGGTGTTTTGTTTCGGTTCTTGTGTTTGTGTTTCTGTGTGGGTTTTTCTGTGTTGTGTGGTGTTTGTGTCTTGTGTGGGTGTTTATGTTTCTGTGTCCTGTGTGGGTGTTTCTGTGTTTTTTGTTTGGGTGTTTTTGTTCTGTGTTGTGTGTGTTCTGTGTCCTGTGTGGGTGTTTGTGTTTCTGTGTCTGTGTATGTTTCTGTGTTCCTGTGAGTGTTTCTGTTTCTGTGGGTGGTTTATGTTTCTGTGTTCCTGTGTGGGTGTTTCTGTGTTTCTGTGTTTCCTGTGTGGGTGTTTGTTTTCCTGTGTGGGTGTTTATGTTTCTGTGTTCCTGTGTGGTGTTTATGTTTTCGTTCCTGTGTGGGTGTTTGTGTTCCTGTGTGGTGGTTTTGTTTTTGTGTTCCTGTGTGGGTGTTTTGTGTTTCTGTGTGGGTGTTTATGTCTGGTGTTCCTGTGTGGGTGTTTATGTTTCTGGTTCCTGTGTGGGTGTTTTGTGTTCCTGTGTGGGTGTTTATGTTTCTGTGTGTGGGTTTGGTTTCTGTGTTCCTGTGTGGGTGTTTTGTTCTCTGTGGGTGTTTTGTTTCGGGTGTTTGTGTTTCTGTGTGGGTGTTTTGTTCTGTGTTCCTGTGTGTTTTGTTTTGTGTTCCTGGTGGGGTATGTTTCTGTGTTCCTGTGTGGGTGTTTATGTTTCTGTGTTTGTGTTTCCTGTGTGGTTTATGTTTCTGTGTCCTGTGTGGGTGTTTGTGTTTCTGTGTGTGGGTTTATGTTTCCTGTGTGGGTGTTTGTGTTTCTGTGTGGGGTTTTGTTTCTTCTGTGGGTGTTTGTGTCCTGTGTGGTTGTTCTGTGTGGGTGTTTATGTTTCTGTGTTCTGTGGGTGTTTTGTGTTCCTGTGTGGTGTTTGTGTGGGTGTTTCTGTGTTTTTGGGTGTTTTGTTTGTGTTCCGTGGTGTTTATGTTTCTGTGTTCTGTGTGGGTGTTTCTGTTTCTGTGTGTGTTTATGTTTCTGTGTTCTGTGTGGGTGTTTCTTGTGTTTCCTGTGTGGGTGTTTATGTTCTGTGTTCCTGTGGGTGTTTGTGTTCTGTGTGTGGGTGTTTATGTTTCTGTGTTCCTGTGTGGGTGTTTGTGTCTGTGTGTGGTGTTATGTTTCTGTTTCTGTGTGGGTGTTTATGTTTCCTGTGGTTTTATGTTTTGTGTTCCTGGTGGTGTTTATGTTTTGTTCTGTGTGGGTGTTTCTGTGTTTCTGTGTGGGTGTTTTATGTTTGTGTTCTGTGGGTGTTTATGTGTTTCTGTGTGTGTGGGTGTTTATGTTTCTGTTCCTGTGGGTGTTTATGTTTGTGTCTCTGTGGTGTTTGTCTCTGTGTGGGTGTTTCTGGTTCCTGTGTGGGTGTTTATGTTCTGTGTTCCTGGTGGTGTCTGTGTTCCTGTGTGGGTGTTTATGTTTGTGCTGTGTGGGTTTTTTCTGGTTCCTGTGGGTGTTTATGTTGTTCTGTGTGTGTTTAGTTCTGTGTTCCTGTGTGGGTTTGTTTGTCTGTTGTTGAGTGTTTCTGTGTTCCTGTAGGTGTTTATGTTTCTGTGTTCCTGTGGTGTTTATGTTTTGTGTTCCTGTGTGGGTGTTTGTGTTCCTGTGTGTGTTTATGTTTCTGTGTCTGTGTGGGTGTTTGTGTCCTGTGTGGTGTTTATGTTTCTGTGTTCCTGTGTGGTGTTTATGTTTCTGTGTTCTGGGTGTTTCTGTTCCTGTGTGTTTGTTTCGTCTGTGTGGGTGTTTCGTGTTTCTGTGTAGGTTTATGTTTCTGTGTTCCTGTGTGGGTGTTTGTTTCTGTGTTCTGTGTGGGTGTTTATGTTCCTGTGTGGGTGTTTATGTTTCCTGTGTGTGTTTTGTGTTTCTGTGTGGGTGTTTTGTGTCTCTGTGTGGGTTTGTTTCTGTTTCTGTGTGTGTTTATGTTTCGTTCCTGTGTGGGTGGTTTGTTCCTGTGTGTTTTTATGTTTCTGTGTTCCTGTGGGTGTTTGTGTTCCTGTGTGGGTGTTTATGTTTCTGTGTTCCTGTGTGGTGTTATGTTTCTGTGTTCTGTTGTTGTTCTGTGGGGTTTTGTGGTGTTTATGTTTCTGTGTCTGTGTGGGTGTTTGTGTTCCGTGTGGTGTTTATGTTTCTGTCCTGTGTGGTGTTTGCCTGTGTGGGTGTTTATGTTTTGTTTCCGTGGGTGTTTATGTTTCTGTGTTCCTGTGTGGGTGTTTGTGTTCCTGTGGTGTTTATGTTTCTGTGTCCTGTGGGTGTTTGTGTTCCTGTGTGGGTGTTTATGTTTCTGTGTTCTGTGGTGTTTATGTTTGTGTCCTGTGTGGTGTTTATGTTCCTGTGTGGGTGTTTATGTTTGTGTCCTGTGTGGGTGTTTGTGTTCCTGTGTTTATGTTTGTGTTTCTGTGGGTGTTTATGTTTCTGTGTTCCTGTGTGGGTGTTTCGGTTCCCTGTGGGTGTTTATGTTTCTGTGTTCCTGTGTGGGGTTTGTTCTGTTTTAGTGTTTGTCCTGTGTGGTGTTTATGTTTCTGTGTTCTGTGGGTGTTTATGTTTCTGTGTCTGTGTGGGCTGTGTTGTCTGTGTTTCTGTGTGGGTGTTTATGTTTGTGTCCTGTGTGGTGTTTATGTTTCTGTGTCCTGTGTGGGGTTGTTTCTGTTCCTGTGTGGGTGTTTCTGTGTTCCTGTGTGGGTGTTTATGTTTCTGTGTTCCTGTGTGGGTGTTTAGGTTCTGTGTTCCTGTGTGGGTGTTTATGTTTTGTGTTCCTGGGTGTTTATGTTTCTGTGTTCTGTGTAGGTGTTTATGTTTCTGTGTCTCTGTGTGGGTGTTTATGTTTCTGTGTTCCTGTGTGGGTGTTTGTGTCTTGTGTTGGTGTTTATGTTTCTGTGTCCTGTGTGGGTGTTTATGTTTCTGTGTTCCTGTGTGTGGGTGTTTGTGTTCCTGTGTGGGTGTTTATGTTTCTGTGTCTCTGTGTGGTGTTTATGTTTCTCTGTGTTCCTGTGGGGTTTGTTTCTGTGTTCCTCTGTGTGGTCTTGTGTTCGGGTGTTTATGTTTCGTGTCCTGTGTGGGTGTTTTATGTTTCTGTGTTTCTGTGTGGTGTTTATGTTTCTGTCTGTGGTGTTTCGGTTTCTGTGTGGGTGTTTATGTTTCTTCTGTGTCTCTGTGGGTGTTTATGTCTGTGTTCCTGTGTGGTGTTTTGTTTCTGTGTGGGGTGTTTTGTTTCTGTGTGTTTTGTTCCTGTGTGGGTGTTTATGTTTCGTTCCTGTGTGGGTGTTTATGTTTGTGTCTGTGTGGGTGTTTATGTTTCTGTGTTCCTGTGTGTGTGGGTGTTTTCTTGTTCCTGTGTGGTGGTTTATGTTTCTGTGTTCCTGTGTGGTGTTTATGTTTCGTTCTGTGTGGGTTATGTTTTGTGTGTGGTTTATGTTCTGTGTTTCTGTGTGGGTGTTTATGTTTCTGTGTTCCTGTGTGAGTGTTTATGTTTCCTGTGTGGGTGTTTGTGTCTGTGTTCCTGTGTGTTTATGTTTCTGTGTTCCTGTGTGTTTTTATGTTTTGTGTTCCTGTGTGGGTGTTTTGTGTTCCTGTGTGGTGTTTATGTTTCTGTCCTGTGTGGGTGTTTTTCTGTGTTCCTGTGTGGGTGTTTATGTTTGTCCTGTGGGTGTTTATGTTTCTGTGTTCCTGTGTGGGTGTTTCTGTGTTCCTGTGGGTGTTTATGTTTCTGTGTCTCTGTGGGTGTTTATGTTTGTGTTCTGTGTGGGTGTTTATGTTTCTGTGTTTCTGTGTGTGTTTGTGTTTCTGTGTTCCTGTGTGGGTGTTTCTTTTATGTTTTGTTCCTGTGTGTATGTTTCTGTGTTCCTGTGTGGTGTTTATGTTTCTGTGTTCCTGTGTGGGTGTTTATGTTTCTGTGTTTCTGTGTGGGTGTTTGTGTTCTGTGTTCCTGTGTGGGTGTTTATGTTTCTGTGTTCCTGTGGGTGTTTTATGTTTGTGTTCCTGTGGGGTGTTTATGTTTGTGTTCCTGTGTGGGTGTTTATGTTTCTGTGTTCCTGTGTGGGTGTTTGTGTTCTGTGTGTGTTTGTGTTTCTGTGTGTGGGTGTTTATGTTTCTGTGTTCCTGTGTGGGTGTTTATGTTTCTGTGTTCCTGTGTGGGTGTTTGTTTGTGTTCCTGTGTGGTGTTTATGTTTCTGTGTTCCTGTGGGTGTTTGTGTTTCTGTGTGGGTGTTTATGTTTCTGTGTTCCTGTGTGGGTGTTTATGTTTCTGTGTTCCTGTGTGGGTGTTTGTGTTCTGTGTGGGTGTTTATGTTTTGTGTTCCTGTGTGGTTATGTTTCTGTGTTCCTGTGTGGGTGTTTATGTTTCTGTGTTCCTGTGTGTGGGTGTTTGTGTTCCTGTGTGGGTGTTTATGTTTGTGTTCCTGTGTGGGTGTTTATGTTTCTGTGTTCCTGTGTGGGTGTTTATGTTTCTGTGTTCCTGTGTGGGTGTTTGTGTTCCTGTGTGGGTGTTTATGTTTCTGTGTTCCTGTGTGGTGTTTATGTGTTCTGTGTTCCTGTGTGGGTGTTTATGTTTCTGTGTTCCTTGTGTGGGTGTTATGTTTCTGTGTTCCTGTGTGGGTGTTTGTGTTCCTGTGTTCCTGTGTGGGTGTTTATGTTTCTGTGTTCCTTGTGTGGGTGTTTATGTTTCTGTGTTCCTGTGTGGGTGTTTATGTTTCTGTGTTCCTGTGTGGGTGTTTGTGTTCCTGTGGGTGTTTATGTTCTGTGTTTCTGTGTGGGTGTTTATGTTTCTGTGTTCCTGTGTGGGTGTTTGTGTTCCTGTGTGGGTGTTTATGTTTCTGTGTTCCTGTGTGGGTGTTTATGTTTCTGTGTCCTGTGTGGGTGTTTATGTTTCTGTGTCTGTGTGGGTGTTTATGTTTTGTGTTCCTGTGTGTGGGTGTTTGTGTTCCTGTGTGTGGGTGTTTATGTTTCTGTGTCTGTGTAGGTGTTTATGTTTGTGTTCCTGTGTGGGTGTTTATGTTTCTGTGTTCCTGTGTGGTGTTTATGTTTCTGTGTTCCTGTGTGGGTGTTTATGTTTCTGTGTTCTGTGGGTGTTTATGTTTGTGTTCCTGTGTGGGTGTTTATGTTTCTGTGTTCCTGTGTGGGTGTTTATGTTTCTGTGTTCCTGTGTGTGGGTGTTTATGTTTCTGTGTTCCTGTGTGGGTGTTTTGTTCTGTGTTCCTGTGTGGGTGTTTGTGTCCCTGTGGGTGTTTATGTTTCTGTGTTCCGTGTGGGTGTTTGTGTTCCTGTGTGGGTGTTTATGTTTCTGTGTTCTGTGTGGGTGTTTGTGTTCCTGTGTTCCTGTGTGTGTGGGTGTTTGTGTTTCTGTGTGGGTGTTTGTGTTTCTTGTGTTCCTGTGTGGGTGTTTATGTTTCTGTGTTCCTGTGTGGGTGTTTGTGTTCCTGTGTTCCTGTGTGTGGGTGTTTATGTTTCTGTGTTCCTGTGTGGGTGTTTATGTTTCTGTGTTCTGTGGGTGTTTCTGTGTTCCTGTGTGGGTGTTTATGTTTCTGTGTCTCTGTGTGGGTGTTTATGTTTCTGTGTTCCTGTGTGGGTGTTTATGTTTCTGTGTTCCTGTGGGTGTTTATGTTTCGTGTTCCTGTGTGGGTGTTTATGTTTCTGTGTTCCTGTGTGGGTGTTTGTGTTTCTGTGTGGGTGTTTATGTTTCTGTGTTCCTTGTGTGGGTGTTTATGTTTCTGTGTTCCTGTGTGGGTGTTTATGTTTCTGTGTTCCTGTGTGGGTGTTTATGTTTCTGTGTTCCTGTGTGGTGTTTATGTTTCTGTGTTCCTGTGTGGGTGTTTATGTTTCTGTGTTCCTGTGTGGTGTTTATGTTTCTGTGTTCCTGTGTGGGTGTTTATGTTTCTGTGTTCCTGTGTGGGTGTTTCTGTGTTTCTGTGTGGGTGTTTATGTTTCTGTGTTCCTGTGTGTGGTGTTTTATGTTTCTGTGTTCCTGTGTGTGTGGGTGTTTATGTTTCTGTGTTCCTGTGTGGGTGTTTATGTTTCTGTGTTCCTGTGTGGTGTTTATGTTTGTGTTCCTGTGTGGGTGTTTATGTTTCTGTGTTCCTGTGTGGGTGTTTATGTTTCTGTGTTCCTGTGTGTGTTTATGTTTCTGTGTTCTGTGTGGGTGTTTGTGTTCCTGTGTGGGTGTTTATGTTTTGTGTTCCTGTGTGGGTGTTTATGTTTGTGTTCCTGTGTGAGTGTTTATGTTTCTGTGTTCCTGTGTGGGTGTTTCTGTGTTCCTGTGTGGGTGTTTATGTTTCTGTGTTCTGTGTGTGGGTGTTTCTGTGTTCCTGTGTGTGTTTATGTTTCTGTGTTCCTGTGTGGGTGTTTGTGTTTCTTGTGTGGGTGTTTATGTTTCTGTGTTCTGTGTGGGTGTTCTTGTGTTCCTGTGTGGGTGTTTATGTTTCTGTGTTCCTGTGTGTGTTTATGTTTCTGTGTTCTGTGTGGGTGTTTGTGTTCCTGTGTGGGTGTTTATGTTTCTGTGTTCCTGTGTGATTGTTTTCTTGTTTCTGTGTGTGGGTGTTTCTGTGTTCCTGTGGGTGTTTCTGTGTTCCTGTGTGGGTGTTTATGTTTCTGTGTTCCTGTGTGGGTGTTTCTTGTTCCTGTGTGGGTTTGTGTTCCTGTGTGTGGATGTTTCTGTGTGGGTGTTTGTGTTCCTGTGTGGGTGTTTGTGTTCTGTGTGGGTGTTTTGTGTTCCTGTGTGTGGGTGTTTGTGTTTCTGTGTGGGTGTTTGTGTTCTGTGTGGGTGTTTGTGGTTCCTGTGTGGATGTTTCTGTGTGGGTGTTTGTGTTCCTGTGTGTGGGTGTTTCTGTGTCTCTGTGTGGGTGTTTCTGTGTTCCTGTGTGTGGGTGTTTCTGTGTTCCTGTGTGGATGTTTCTGTGTGTGTTTGTGTTCCTGTGTGTGGGTGTTTGTGTTTCTGTGTGTGGGTGTTTGTGTTTCTGTGTGGGTGTTTTTGTGTTTCTGTGTGTGGGTGTTTGTGTCTCTGTGTGGTGTTTGCAGGTTCCTGTGTGGGTGTTTGTGTTCCTGTGTGGGTAAGCTTGTGTTTCTGTGGGTGTTTGTGTTTCTGTGTGTGCTTGTGTTCCTGTGTGGGTGCTTGTGTTCCTGTGGAATGTGTTCCTGTGTGGGTGCTTGTGTTCCTGTGTGTGTGGGAAGTTTCAGGTTCCCTGTGTAAGTGCTTGTTCCTGTGGGTGTTTGTGTTCCTGTGTGGGTGTTTGTGTTCCTGTGTGGGTGTTTGTGTTCCTGTGTGGGTGTTTGTACCCTGTGGGTGTTTGTGTTCCTGTGGGTGTTTGTGTTCCCTGTGGGTGCTTGTGTTTCTGTGTGTGTTTGTGTTCCTGTGTGGTGTTTGTGTTCCTGTGTGGGTGCTTGTGTTCCTGTGTGGTGTTTGTGTTCCTGTGTGGGTAAGCTTGTGTTCCTGTGTGGGTGTTTCTAGCCCTGTGGGGTGCTTGGTGTTTTGTGTGGGTGTTTGTGTTTCTGTGTGGGTGTTTGTGTTCCTAAAAGCTTTCTTGTGTTCCTGTGTAAAAGCTTGTAAGTTCTGTGTGGGTGTTTGTGTGTGGGATGTTCCTGTGTGGGTGTTTGTGTTCCTGTGTGTGGGTGTTTCTGTGAGATGCCCTGTGGGTGTTTGTGTTCTGTGTGTGTTTTTGTGTTCTTGTATGCTCTGTAATAAAGCATGTAGTATTCTCGTTAAAATGTATATTTGTGTATATGTAGAGTATGTAAACTATAATGTGGGCAAGTAATATAATATCATGTAGATGTACATTTTTATTATGAAGACGCACATGAACTTATACGTGTACAATATATAGTGTAGTGTGTGTATATATAATGTCCAAGGTACACATAAAATTACCCAGGTGTACATGGTGCTATGTACAAGATTCTTTATTGTTATTATCAATCCTAGCACACGAGTACATCCCCATGTATACACATGCTACTGTTAGGGTGGCAATACTGATGATGACAGATACTGATGTACGTGTCTGCCGTGCCTTCCGCGCTCTACCAGGCATACCTCGTTCGCCACTTATCTCAATTATCCAATCAGCTAACGAATAGCCATCTGTCTGCCGTCTGCCGGTGTTATATATATGTACCTTCAGCACCACCACCACCTGCGAGTAATATATACACTGTACTGTGTCGGGGCATACATCACCGTTCGACGAGGCTATTGTTTTGCGTTGTATTAGGTATCATATTGAGTCCTAATTCATTCTGAGAGAGAATCATTTATATTACGTGTGTGTGTGTGTGTGTGTGTGTGTGTGTGTGTGTGTGTGTGTGTGTGTGTGTGTGTGTGTGTGTGTGTGTGTGTGCGTGTGCGTGCGTGTGTGTGTGTGTGTGTGTGTGTGCGTGTGTGCGTGCGTGTGTGTGTGTGTGTGTGTTGACGATCTACTTCTATAGGTTAGGTGTGAGTCTAGTTAGTTCTTCTTGTTATATTTCAGACCATCATACATCCGGAGTTTATTTTCTTGTATATGAATGTATGAGTATATAATGTAAGTTCGATTTCGATAGTTATATGAACGAATATATACAGTATATGTAAAAGGGTATATCACTTTTGGGGGTAGACATAATAATATATTTGTATAGATGTATAGTTGTATTGGACGTAGTATCTTAAACAGTTCTGATTGTTAGATATTCATATAAAGTTTAACAAGCACAAAACACACACACACACACACACACACAGGAGTCTCTTTCTCACACCTAACAAGTCTAACACCATCCTCAACCCTCATCCATCACATTGTTTGTGTGCACTTTTAGTGAAGCATCATCCCTATCTCTCGTGGCGGCTGTCCCACACCACTAACCATATAACCAAGAAATTCGCATCTGAGTAATATGATTGTTCCAGCTCATCACAAATAACCGATCAAGGGTTGTGATTGTACTGGTGTTAACCCATACAACAACCGATCAAGGGTTGTGATTATTGTGTATTGGGTGCTAACTCCATACAAATAACCGACTGGCGGCTGATTGTGTATTGCGTTAACCCACAAATAACCGATCAAGGGTTGTGATTGTGTACTGGTGTTAACCCATACAAATAACCGATCAAGGGTTGTGATTGTGTATTGGTGTTAACTCCATACAAATAACCGATCAAGGGTTGTGATTGTGTATTGCGTTAACTCCAAGGCCAGTCAACCGATCAAGGTTGGGTGATTGTGTATTGGTGTTAACCCATACAAATAACCGGATCATGCTGTGATTGTGTGCATGGTGTTAACCCACACAAACAAATCCTGATCAAGGGTTGTGATTGTGTATTGATCCGTGTTTAGTGGCTTGCATTGATTTGATATTCCACAGTATCCAGGGCAAAGTCATTAAGGGAAGGAGTTTCTGTTGATTAATTTCATAATCTTTAAGATACCGTACACGTGTCTGTTCTCTGTTCCTTCTACTTGTTCTTCTTCTGTTATTTTCGTGTTATTTACCTGATTTGTTCTATTGTTATTTACATATTTACTATATTTTTTTATCTCCTATTATTTTCATAGCTGCTAGTTATCTCATTGGTTTTATTATTGTTTCCATTGTTGTTATTTTCTGACCTGTCCAGTGTTTCTTCTTCGAGATTGGTCAGCTCTCGACGACTTCACTTGACCTTTGAACTCTTTGCTTTCGTCAGGGTTGGCTACTGTGTATACTTATATAACATGGAAATATGCTTTATATTTTCTTAGTTTTGTTATCCCTCACACTGTTAACTCTCTCTCTCCCAGTCTTGTTTTCATATTTCAGCCTGTTTTTCTTTTTACATGCTAAAGAATATTAATCGCACACACACACACACACACACACACACACACACACACACACACACACACACACCTACCACAGACCCACTTTCACCATCCGTCATAAACCTCTCATATGAATGTTATGTCAAGGCTGTCAAGATGGACGTCTCGGTCAGCCTATAAATGATCGCTAACCCAGAGACAAAAATTATCGTGAGAAAAAAAAATAACTACAATAATAGTTTAACCTAACCTAACCCAACGAAACCTAACCTAACCCAACGAAACCTAACCTAACCCAACGTAACCTAACCTAACGTAAACTAACCTAACTCAATTCATCTCAACCTAATCTAACCCAACCTAAGAAAACCAAGCACCTCAAAGTACAAAGTCCATAAACAAAGGAGTAAGGCGCAGTCAGACACAGTAACATTGAAAGGAGTGTTGCTGATGTTCTTCATTTAACTTGCAAACTAGAGATACCACACACACACTGCACATGGCTCGAGGATGGTTTTAAATGACCTGGGATAACAAAGAGTTACTGTATACTGAGTAGTCATTCAACCTGGGTTAAAAAAGAGGGTGATAATGCACTGACTCGTCGTTCAGACTAGGATAAAAGTGTCACTGGTTTATCCTGGTGATAAAAAGAGCGTCACTGATTCACCCTGGATAAAAGACGAGCTAATGTGTACAAAGTAGTCATCCATCCTAGAGTAAAAAGTGTGTTATCGCAATAGCTAGGTGTTCATCCTGGGATAAATATAAGTTCCAACAGCAGCAAACATAAAATTAAAAGAAAGAAAAATTACAGAAAATATGCTAAACACAGTAAAGATACATCAGAAATACAGTTACAGCAAAGAAAAACACAACAAGAGAATCGCACCAATCAAAAAGACGAAAAAGAGCAATTTGAATAACACAGATACAGCAATACAAAGCAGTTACAGCGAAACAGAGGCACAACTAAAGGTTTAATCATAACTACAAGAGATACAAAACTACAACACACGAACACACACTACTACAACACACACACACACACACACACACACACACACACACACACACTCACCACCACCACCACCACACAACACACACACCACTACAACACACACACACACCACTACAACACACACACACACACACACACACACACACACCACTACAAACACTCACACCAAACCACCACAACACACACACCACTACAACACACACACACACACACACACACACACAACACCACCACAACACACACACACACACACACACACACACACACACACACACCCACTACAAAACACTCCACACCAACACCACCACAACACACACACACCACACAACACACACACACACACACACACACAACACCACCACACACACACACACCACCACAACACACACACACCACTACAACACACCCACACCCACACCACCACAACACACACACCACTACAACACACACACACACACACACACACACACACATACCATTACAACACACAACACACACACACACACAAACACACCACCACAACACACACACACCACTACAACACACACACACACACACACACACACACACACACACACACACACACACACACACACACACACACCACTACAACACACACACCACTACAACACACAACACACACAAACACACCACCACAACACACACACACCCACCACAACACACACACACACCACTACAACACACACACACACACCACTACAACGCACACACCACTACAACACGTAAACCACTACAACACACATAAGAACATAAGAATGGAGGAAACTGCAGCGGGCCCATTACTCCATACTGGCAGTCCCTTACACCCAACCCCTATTGCTCATATACATCCAACCTATGTTTGAAGCTATCCAGAGTATTCGAGTTAATGATGATATTTGTAACTTGTTCCATTCATCCACTACTCTGTTTCCAAACCAGTGTTTACCTATTTCACGCCTAAATCTAAATTTGTCTAATTTAAAACCATTGTTACGAGTTTGCTCCCAGTTGGATAGTTTGAGTACCTACACACACACACACACACACACACACACACACCCACCACCACCACCACAACACACACACACACCACTACAACACACACACCACTCACAACACACACACCACTCACAAACACACACACACCCACTACAACACACACACCACTACAACACACACACCACTACAACACACACACCACTACAACACACACACCACTACAACACACACACCACTACAACACACACACCACCTACAACACACACACACCACTCACAACACACACCACTACAACACACACACACCACTACAACACACACACCACTACAACACACACACACCACTACAACACACACACCACTACAACACACACACCACTACAACACACACACACACACCACTACAACACACACACACACCACTACAACAGACACACACCCTACAACACACACACACACACCACTACAACACACACACACACTCCACGACAACACACACACCACTACAACACACACACACACACACCACTACAACACACACACACACCACTACAACACACACACACCCCCTACAACACACACACACACACACACCTCTACAACACACACACACACCTCCTACAACACACACACCACTACAACACACACACCACTACACCACTACAACACACACACACACCACTACAACACACACCACTGTACACACACACACACCACTACAACACACACCCACTACTGCACACACACCACTACAACACACACACACACCTCTCTACACACACACACCACTACAACACACACACACCACTACAACACACACACACCACTACCAACACACACCACTACAACACACACACCTCTACAACACACACCACTACAACACACACCACTGAAAAACACACACCTCCTACAACACACACCCCACCTCACCACACACACACCACTACAACACACACACCACTACAACACACACACCACTTACCAACACACACACACCACTCGCAACACACCCACTACAAACACACACACACCACTACAACACACACACCACTTTCTGTACACACCACTACAACACACACCACTACAACACACACACCACTACCGCCACACACCACTACTGCACACACACGACCACACTACAACAGCACACACCACTACAACACACACACTCTGTACACACACACCACACACGCCACCTGCCACACACCGCCTGACACACACACCGCCTACACACCACCACCAACCACACGCCGCCTACACACACGCACTTTCACCTGCACACCTCTGTACACACACCACACTGACACACACACCACTTTCTGTACACACACGCCAACACACCACCACACACCACTAACACACACACCACTCTGACACACACACACCACTACCAACCTCGCACACCACTCTGCTACACACACACCACTACAACACACACCACCTACAACACACACACCTCTACAACACACACCACACAACACACACACACCACTACACACACACACACCACTACAACACACACACACCACTACAACCCACCCACACACACACCACTACAACACACACACACCCACACACCACTACAACACACACACCACTACAACACACACACACCACTACACACACACCACTCACACACACCTCCTACACACACACCACGTACAAAGCTACACTGAATCATACCCACATAAAAACCACAATTGTTTACAAATACCTTACAGAATCAGTCCCGAACAATGCATATATCGAGCATACAATTTATATGTGATAATCTATGTATAACATGTCTATGTATTTGTTTATGATGATACATGTTTCTTTTACATTCCATCAGTCAAACTTCATAGATATTTGAAATATATATTCTTTAAGAACTCGTGCCAACTAACCTCGTCGTAACTATCAAACCATATCATGTTTTATTACAGGAACACGTCATGTTATAGTATATAACATAGTATGTATAATTTAAACACAAAAATTCAAGTACAATTTATTTTGTTAAGTTATTTTGTATGTTGTACCCCTGCTGTCTGTACTCCCTACTGTGGTGACCCATAGTGTAGCTGTCCCTACTGTACCCCTATAGCTTTACCCCTACTGTGCCTTTAACCCCTACTGTAACTGTACCCCTGCTTTGGTTGTTGCCCTACTGTGTCTCAGCCCCTACTATAGCTGTGCCTCTACTGGCACCAACCTTAACCCTACTGTAACTGTACCCCTACTTTAGTTGTACCCCTACTGTAACTGTACCCCTACTGTGGCTTCTTTACCCTACTGTAACTATTACCTCCTGTAACTGTACCCCTACTGGTTAATTACCCCTAGTGTAACTGCACCCCTACTGCAATTGTTCCCCTACTGTGCTCCTTACTACCCAGCACTGCACCCCTACTGCAACTGCACCCCCACTTTAGATGTGCCCCTACTTTAGTTACCCCTACTGTAACTGTACCCCTACATGCTGTACCCCTACTGTAACTGTACCCCCTACTGCTTCTTGCCCCCTACTGTAACTGTACCCCTACTTTAGTGTGCCCCTTCTGTAACTGCACCCTACTGCCTTTATGCCCCTACTAGCTGTGCCCCCTGCAACTGCACCCCTCTGCACTGCACCCCACTTTAGATGTGCCCCTACTTTAGTTGTTACCCCTACTGTAACTGTGCCCCTACTGTGCTTTATCCCTACTATGTACCTCTACTGTACCTGCCAACCCTACTGTGAACTGCCCCTACTGCAACTGCACCCCCACTTTGGATGTACTCTCCACTTTGGTTTGTGCCCTACCTTTGCACTACCTTTCACCCCCCACTTAGCTGTGCCCCTACTGCTTCTTGCCCTACTGCTGTACCCTGTAACTGTACTCTGTACTGTACCCATTAGTTGTACCCTACTGTGCTCTACCCCTACTAGCTGTACACAACACACACACCAAAACCCCACACACACCTACAACCCACACACACCACTACAACACACACACACCACACAACACACACACACACCACTACAACACACACACACACACACACTACAACACACACACACCACTACAACACACACACACCACTGCACACACACACCACTACAACACACACACCACCACAACACACACACCTGCTACAACACACACACTGCTACAACACACACACACCACTACAAACACACACACACACACACCACTACAACACACACACACACCACTACAACACACACACACCACTACAACACGCACACACCACTGCAACACACACACACCACTGCACACACACACACCACTACAACACACACACACACCACTACAACACACACACACCACTACAACACACACACACACCACCACAACACACACACACCACTACAAACACACACACACCACTACAACACACACACACACCACTACAACACACACACACACCACTACAACTACGCACACACCACTCCCTTTACTTTCTGCTTTTCACTACAACACACACACACACCTTCTGACACACACACACACCACTACAACACACACACACACACCACTACAACACACACACACCACTACAACACACACACACCACTACAACACTACACCACTACAACACACACACACCACTACAACACACACACACACACCACTACAAACACACACACACCACTACAACACACACACACACACCACTACAACACACACACACCACTACAACACACACACACCACTACAACACACACACACCCACTACAACACACACACACACCACTGCAACACACACACACCACTACAAACACACACACACCACTACAACACACACACACCACCCCACAACACACACACTACAACACACACACACCACTACAACACACACACACTACAAGCACACACACACACCACTACAACACACACACACCACTACAACACACACACCACCACAGCCACCACAACCCCACACACCTTCCTTTACACCACCACAACACACACACACCACTACAACACACACACACCACTACAACACACACACACCACTAAAACACACTCACACCACTACAACACTGCACACCACTACAACACACACACACCCACTACAAACACACACACACCACTACAACCCACACCACCACAACCCACACCACCCCAACCCACACACCACTACAACACACGCACCAATACAACACACGCACCACTATAACACACACACGCCGCACAAACACACACACTACTACAACAGACACACCTCTACAACACACACACCACTACAACACACACACATACCACTACGCTTACACACACCACTACAACACACACACACACCACTACAACACACACACACACACACCACTACAACACACACACCACCACTTACACACACACCACTACAACACACACACACCACTGCAACACACACACACCACTACAACACACACACACACACACCACTACAACAGACCTGCAACACACACACACACTACAACACACACACACACCACTACCTTTTACACACCACTACAACACACACACTACTACAACACACACACCACTACAACACACACACCACTATAACACACACACACCACTGCATAACATACACACACCACTACAACACACACTTACACACCGCACAAACACACACACACCACTAAAACACACACACCACTACAACACACACTACTGACACACACACCACTACAACACACACTTTTCTAACACACACACCACCACAACCCACACACCACCACAACCCACACACCACCACAACCCACACACACCACTACAACACACACACCACCACAACACACACACTACTACAACACACACCACCATACAACACACACACACACCATACAACACACACACACACCACTACAACACACACACACACCACTACAACACACATACACCACTGGCACACACACCACTACAACACACACACACACCACTACAACACACACACACCACTACAACACAAACACACTTTTCTAACACACATACACCACTACAACACACACACACCACCACAACCCACACACCACCACAACCCACACACCACCACAACCCACACACCACCACAACCCACACACCCACCACAACCCGCACACCACCACAACCCACGGCACACACTACAAACACACACACCACTACAACACACACACACCACTACAACACACACCACTACAACACACACACTGCTACAACACACACCGCTCCACAACACACACCACTGCATTACACACCACTACAGCACACACACACCACTACAACACACACACACCACTTTCACAACACACACACACCACTACAACACACACACGCACCACTACAACACACACACACCACTACAACACACACACCACTACAAACACACACACACCACTACAACACACACACCACTACAACACACACACACACACCACTACAACACACACACACACACACCACTACAAGCACACACCACTACAACACTCACACCACTACAACACACACACACACACCACTACAACACACACACCACTACAACACACACACCACTTTCTGGCACACACACCACTGGAGACACACTTTACACTGCAGCACACACACACACCACTACAACACACACACACCACTACAACACACACACACCACTACAACACACACCACTACAACACACACACACACACACTACTACAACACTCCACACACTACCAGCACACACACACCACTACAACTGCACTACAACACACACACTACTGCAACACTCCACACCACTACAACACACACACACCACTACAACACACACACACCACTACAACACACACACACCACTACAACACACACTACACTACAACACTCACACCACTACAACACACATACACCACTACAACACACACACCACTACAACACACACACACCAATACAACACACACACACCACTACAACACACACGCTGCTTTGCACACCCGCTACACTTGCACACTACAACACACACACCGCTACAGCACACACCACTACAACACACACACCACTACAACACACACACACCACTGCAGCACACACACCACTACAACACACACACACCACTACAACACACACACCACTACCAACACTCACACCACTACAACACACACGCCACTACAACACACACACACCACTACAACACACACACACACCACTACAACACACACACCACTACAACACACACACATCACTGCAACGCCTCACACCACTACAACACACACACACCACTACAACACTCCACCACTACAACACACACACGCAATACAACACACACACCACTACAACACACACACCACTACAACACACACACCACTGCAACACACACACCACTACAACACACACACCACTACAACACACACACACCAGTACAGCACACTACTTTCTAACACACACACCACTACAACACACACACACCAATACAACACACACACATCACTACAAGCACTCACACCACTACAACACACACACACCACTACAACACACCACCGCTTTGCAATGGCTTACCACAACACACACACACACCACTACAACACACACACCATACAACACACACACACCACTACAACACACACCACTACAAACACACACACATCACTACAACACTCACACCACTACAACACACACACACCACTACAACACACACACACACCACTCCAACACACACCACTACAACACACACACACACACCACTACAACACACACACACCACTACAACACACACACACCACTACAAGCACACACACCACTACATCACACACACACCACTACAACACACACACACCACTACAACTTGCACACACATGCTACAACACTCACACCACTGCAACACACACACACCACTACAACAAACACACACACCACTCATAAACACACACACACACCACTACAACACACACACACACCACTACAACACACACACACACCACTACAAACACACACACATCACTACAACACTCACCACTACAACACACACACACACCACTACAACACACACACACCACTACAACACACACACACACCACTGCAACACACACACACCACTACAAACACACACACACACACCACTACAACACACACACACCACTACAACACACACACACACCACTACAACACACACACACACCACTATAACACACACACCACTACAACACTTTCACACCACTACAACACACACACACACACCACACACACTACAACACACACACACCACTACAACACACACACACCACTACAACACACACACCACTACAACACAACACATCACTACAGCACACACACCACTGCAACACACACACACCACTGCAGCACCACACCACTTCCACAACACACACACCACTACAACACACACACACACCACTACAACACACACACACCAATACAACACACATCACTACAACACACACACACACCACTGCAGCACACACACCACACAACACACACACCACTACAACACACACACACACCACTACAACACACACACACACCACTACAACACACACACACACCACTACAACACACACACCACTACAACACACACATTTTGTAATATTTTTACCCCTGCTGTGGCTGTACCCCTACTGTAGCTGGACCCATGGTGTGGCTGTATCCCTGTACCCCTACTGTGGCTTTACCCCTCTTGTACCTTTAACCCCTACTGTAACTGTGCCCCTACTTTGGATTGTACCCCTACTGTAACTGTACCCCTACTATATATTTTGTTGCCTCTACTGTGCCTGTAACCCTATAGCTGTACCCCTCTTCTGCTAACTGCTTTCATGGCTGTGCCCCTGCATGGGGTTTGCTAGCTGCCCCTACTTTGGCTGTACCCCTACTGCAACTGCACCCTATATAGCTGTACCCCACTTTGTTGTACCCCTACCCAACGGTACCCCTGCTGCTGTACCCCTGCTGCTGTACCCTACTGTAACTGTGCCCCCACTTTGGATTCGCCCTACTGGCCAGCTGTACCCCTGCACTCTGTACTATACTTCACTTTGTGGCCGCCCTACTATAGCTGTACCGCTACTGTAACTATACCCCTACTGTACTATACCCCTACTGTAGCTGTGCCCCTACTATGGCTGTACCCCTGCAGCTGCACCCTACTATAGCTGTACCCCGCTTTGGCTGTACCCTACTGTAACTATTGCCCCTAAGCAATTGCCTACTGTACAGCTGCCCTACTATAGCTGTACCCCTACTGCAACTGTACCCCTACTATGGCTGGCACTGCTTTTGGTTGTTTCTTCTGGCTGTTCCTCATGGCTGTGCCCTACTTGTAGCTGTGCCCTACTATAGCTAACTTCACTGCAACTGCACCCCTACTATAGCTGTGCCTTACTTTAGTTGTGCCCACAACTTCTGGCTGTGCCCTACTATGGCTGTACCCCTACTGTGGCAGTACTACTGTGGCCTGTGCCTCCTAATTTAGTTGTACCCCTACTGTGTACTCTGCTGTAACTGTACTTCTGTAACTGTACCTACTGTAGGAGTGTACCCCTAATTTAGGTGTACCCCTACTGTAACTTGTACCCTTAATTTAGTTTGTACCTAGCACTTGTGTGCCTCTTTCTGTAGCTGTACCCTATTGTAGCTTTCATACCCCTCCTGTAACTATACCCTACTTTAGTTGTACCCTACTGTAGCTGTGCCCCTACTACTCAAGCATGCCCTACTATAGCTGTGCCCCTCACTATGGCTGTGCCCCACTTTAGTTGTACCCCTACTGTAACTGTTCCCCTACTATAGCTATTTACCCTAGCTGCCCCTACTATAGCTGTACCCTGCAACTGCACCCCTACTATGGCCTTCCCACTTTGGTTATTGCCCAACTATAGCTGTACCCTATAGCTGTACCCCTACTGTAACAGTACCCCTACTGTAGCTGTGCCTCTAATTTGGGGTTGTGCCTAAGCTGTACTCTACTGTAACTGTACCCTACTGTAACTGTACCCCTACAACAAGTGTACCCCTAATTTGGGTGTACTCTGCAACCTGTACTTGCTATTTGGTGTACCCTAACTGCTTGTACCTCTACTGTGGCTGTACCCTGCTGTAACTGTACCCTCCTGGCTTCTACTCACTTTGGTTGCCCCTACTGTAGCTGTGTGCCTGTACAGTTTCTGGCAAACTATACCCCTACTGTAGCTGTGCCATTGTTGTACCCCTACTTGTGGCTGTGCCTCTGTAGCCAGCTGTACCCCTACTTTAGTTGTGCCCCCGACTGTGAAACTGTACCACTACTTTGGTTGTTGCCCCTACTCAACCTACTCTGTGGGTTTGTACCCCTACTGTGCCTGTGCCCCTACTGTAGCTGTACCCCTACTGTAGCTGTACCCCTACTGTAACTGTGCCCTGTAACCTTTCTGTGTGTACCCCTGCTGTAACTGTACCCTACTTTAACTATACCCCTACTGTAACTGTGCCCTACTGAAACTGTACCCCTATATGTGTGCCTCATAAGCAACTGTACTACTGTAACTGTGCCCCTACTGTAACTTCATACCCCTACTGTGGTTGTACCCCTACAGTACCCGTGCTATACCTGTACCTCTACTATACCTATGCCCCTACAGCCTGTACCCCTACTGAGTTGTACCCTACTGTACCTGTACCCATTATATACCTGTACCTCTACTATACCTGTACCCCTATACTGTACCTGTACCCTACTACAGTTTGTATTACCATTAGAGGTTGTAACCCCTACTGCTGCTGTACCTTTACTGTAGCTGTACCCCTACTGTACCTGTACCCGTACTATACCTGTACCTCTACTATACCTGTACCCCTACTGTACACCCCTAATGTACCTGTACCCCACTGTGAGGTTGTACCCCTACTGTACCTGTACCCCTACTGTGATTTGGCACTACTGTACCTGTACCCGTACTATACCTGTACCTCTACTATACCTGTACCCTGCTGTACCTGAACCCTTACTACGGTTGTATCCCTACGAGCGGATTTGTAACCCTACTGCTGCTGTACCCTACTGTAGCTGTACCCCTACTGTACTGCCATCCTGGAAGGTGGGGATGTTGGAGTGAGGGGAATAGGGTATCCGGAGGTAAATCCCACAACCTTCAGGAGGTGGAGAATGGTACCATCCGTCAGGCCGACAGAAGGTACCATAATGCCACTGGGGAAGGGGTGTAGACTCCCACTCCCCATACCTTCCTCCTGCCCCACTCATCCTCTTGCTCATCATGGGGAGGTGGGATGAGGTCCAGAGGATGGGGGTTCAGGAAGGGATGCAGGGGGTTGGAGGGATGAGGGGTTCGGAGGTTAAGGGGGTTCGGAGATAAGGGGGGTTCCGGAGGATGAAGTTCCGGAGGGATAAGGGGTTCGGAGGGATAGGGGTTCGGAGGATAAGGGGTTCGGAGGGATAAAGAGTTCCGGGAGGGATAAGGGGTTCGGAGGGATAAGGGTTCCGGAGGGATAAGGGGCTTCGGAGGGATGGGGGTTCGGGTGTTCGGAGGTTCGTAGATTCGTTGTTATGGTTCACATTAACACGGAGGTTAGATGAACAAAAATGCACTGATATTAAAGGTATATCTGTATCTCCAATAACTGGTTAGGTTAAGGTAAGGTATAAAAGGTAAAGGTTAAGGTAAGGTAATTGAATGTGTACAACCGCATAAATATCAAGTATGATATTTCTTTCCCATGTAACTGATAGTGATACAAGAATGCCCACACACTCATATCTCCGCAATACCAGAATACCCACCTCATATCTCCCGCAATACCAAGAATACCCATATATGCTACTTGTGCAAGGCCTTACACTCATATCTCACATTACCAAAATACCCACACTCATATCTCCACCAATACCAAGAATACCCCACACTCATATCTCCGCAATACCCCGAAATACCCACTCATATCTCCTGTGCAAGAATACCCACACTCATATCTCCCGCAATACCAAGAGATACCCACACTCATATCTCCGCAATACCAAGAAATACCCTCATATCTCCGCAATGTACAAAATACCCACCTCCCTTATCTCCGCAATACCAAAAATACCCACACTCATATCTCCACCAATGCAGAAATACCCACACTCACTTATCTCCACTTGATACAAGAATACCCTCACTCATATCTCACAATACCAAAAAAATACCCACACTCATATCTCCATAATACCAGGATACCCACACTCCATATCTCCGCAATACCAAAAATACCCACACACTCATATCTCCGCAATACCAAGGATACACACTCATATCTCCGCAATGCCAAAAATACCCACACTCATATCTCCGCAATACCAAGAGATACCCCACACTCATATCTCCGCAATACCAAGAAATGCCCACACACTCCCTTATCTCCGCAATACCAAGAGATACCCCACACTCATATCTCCGCAATACCAAAGAAATGCCCACACTCCTTATCTCCGCAATACCAGAATACCCACACTCATATCTCCATAATACCAAGAAATACTTTTCGCCTCCTCAAGTACCAGAATACCTCACTCCTTATATCCGCAATACCAAAAAATACCCACACTCATATCTCCCGCAATACCAAGAGATACCCACACTCATATCTCCACAATACCAAAAATACCCACACTCATATCTCACCATTACAAGAGATACCCATATATCCACTTGTACCAGAAATGCACCAATATCCTCACTGTACCAAGAGATACCCACACTCATATCTCCGCAATACCGAGATACCCACACTCATATCTCCCGCAACACCAAGAGATACCCACACTCACATATCTCGCAATGCAAAAAGAAATACCCACACTCTTATCTCCGCAATACAAAAAAATACCAACACTCATATCTCCGCAATACCAAAAAATACCCACACTCATATCTCCGCCCAGTACCAGAATACCCTCACTCATATCTCCACAATACCAAGAGAGATACCCACACTCATATCTCCACAATACCAAAAAAATACCCCACACTCATATCCGCCACTTAATACCAAAAAATACCCCTCATATATAATACCAAAAATACCCTCACTCATATCCTCCGCAATACCAAAAAATGCCCACACTCATAAAATACACACACTTATCTAAATAAAATTTAATTCCAGCTTACCTTTTTTCCTCAGATTGTACCAGCAACTGTCTCATGTGGTCACCTGCTAGAAGTCAATTTTGGATTTTCCTGACTTTTCTTTTCAGTCATTCACTAATATTTCGGGTCTTGTATAATGTCTTAAGTTATTTCCAAGTATAGTTCACACTTAATTTTGTGTCTTGAGTAATTGTTTTATGGGTTTATTATTCACTTGAGAAATATAATGGGAAGCAAAAATATTGTCTTCAGTGATAACTTCTGTTGCTGTCTTGGTATGGAAACTTAATCACTATGTCATTTAGTTTCTATTAAAAAGTGTCAAAATCCAGTAATGTGTACACTTATACATACATACACACTATATGTATATGCTGAGTGAGGACTTTATGTTCACAAGAAGGTGTAGTCAGAGTAACACAGTGCACACCGACACACACGGTTGCTAGACGATGGTCTGTTAGTCTGCTTGTCCTGGAATATCTTTTTGACTCACGTTGCTTCACTGGTTCCAAAGTTTCAATGGCTCGAAATATTAATTCGAAAACTACACGTATCTATTTACTTCTCCTACTCGGTTTTGTTCCATTGGTTAAGGCTTGAGTTAGGTTAGTTTTAAGCAAGATTAAGTTGGATTAAGGTTTTGTTAATAATGCACGAACTTTGGGATGGAATTGTCTCTCGACTGAAGTCTCAATCAGCGAATCTTAAAACAGAAGCTCATGACTCGAAGACCTAGATGACGTCCATCACCTGTCTACGTGGAACATATAGTAAATTAACACCCAACCTGAAAAAAAAATAACTAAAGAACTTGAGTACAAAAATTTGGCTACAATTCTTATTTTACAGATAAAACCACTATAATACAGCTACCAGCTTCATGAATCTCTAATGGCGTTGGTAGATAGAAAGGAGCTTAAATCGTGGAGCTAAAAGACGTCACAACCTGCGTTGGCTGAACGCTGGTCAAAAGAAGGTTCTCATTATCAGTCAGTTAGTCAATCCACCAGTCAGTGAGGAACTGATAATTAAACATTCAATCAGTCGTTCAGTAACTCAGACACGTATGTAATTTACATAATATGATGCAAGTGATTTAACACAACAGCAGTAATTTACAACTGCCTAACCTAACCTGACCTGACCTAATAACCTAACCTAACTGTTACAGGCCTAACTAACCTGACGTTGTTTACATTGGCTTCGCTTACAAAATACAGACACCCAAAATGAAAACCCCTTGATGAAAATCTCTCCACAGTCCTCCAAAGATACGCCTATATACAGATGGTACAATAGACTCCAGTAACCCCCATACATTATGATGACTGAGGTCGAGCAGATCTCATTAAGAAGGGATCAGAACCGCCTCACTGACACCACATTAGCTGTGCCGGGTGAGGCAGCACGGGGGCTTAAAAGAGACCGCTAGCGTAGTCACTTGTTCCCCGGCACTTATACAAGACAAATAGTAAACATAGAGAGGGAAGGAATGAACTGAGTCGAAGACAGGGCGCTTGTTGTATGTCATGGTGGTGTGTGTGTGTGTATACATCCATACACCTCCATATACACCACTACACACCCACACACACTACACTACACCCACAACATTACACACCTCCACACACCTCCATATACACCTTCCTCAATACATCTCCACACACCTCTCTACTACCTCTACACCCCACCCCTTCCTACACCTCACACACTTCCAATATACACCCACCTCACACACCACCCACCACTACACCCACAACACTACACCTCCACACACCTCCCATATGCAACCACTACACACTCCACACTTTCACACACTACACCTCCACACACACCTCCCATACTGCTACACCTCAATACATCTCCACACACACCTCTCATATGCACCACTACATACCCACACACTATACTGCACCTACACACTACACTGGTCCCACTACACCTCCACACACTACACCACCACTCCACACTACTACATACCCACACACTATACTACACCCACTACACCTCCACACACTACACTACACCTCCACACTACTACCTTACCCACACACTACCACTACCACATCACACTACACCCCACTACACTGATCCCCCAAGTATCGTGTTAGGTTATAGAAAGAGCAGGGTTCAGCCATATGTCTCAAAGGCCGGTAACGACAAGACTCAAACACTCGCTGTGTCAGCACAAGCCCGCCACCGTATTTGACCCGCATGGCTGGTGGGTGGCTGGATGGCTCGAGGGCGGCTGGCGTTGGTGTATGGTGGGGTTTGCAGTCAGGTGAGTGGGAGCAGTCAGGGGTAATCCCCAGCAGGTAGGTGGTGATTGTAGGGGTAGTACAGAAGGAATGAGTTGGTGGGCTCGGAGAGTCGTACAGTGAGTGGGTGGGTGGCATAGTGAGTGGTAGGAAATGGAATGGATTGGTGGAGTGAAGAGTCTAGTGGAGTGGATGGAATGAAGGAGGGCGGCAGGCCGGTAAGGTCAGGTGGGGGGAGGCCCGGATAGAAGGTGGGTGGCAGGAGGCTGGATGGTAGATGGGTGGCAGGTGGGTTGACAGGTGGGTGGCGTTGCTCAACTGACTAAGTACTTGCCAGAAGTTTACCAATATGTATTCTAAGTCATGACAGAGCTATGACACACATTGGCAGCTCCTCGAAATTGGTATAAACAATCTTGTCAGGCCACATGAAACTATATGACACTTAACTGCAATTCCGGCCTGATGCGTGCAACTATTGATACTAAAAGAATCCCAGAAATTTATAGACGTCCTATGACACTTCGGCAAAGTCGCAAGAAGGTAACTAACAACCTATGAAACCTTACGACAAATTCACTTGGTCAGACCTACGGCATTGATGACAAGTCCCAGCTGGCGGCAAACACCTATGATACTTATGACATGTCCAAGAACTTAAAGACACTTTAAAGCATTTTGGCGTCACTAAATGGGGTAGACACTTTTGCTGAACTCTCCAGCAGCACAAACAGCCTATAAACACTTTATAGCCAAGACCTGGCAGTCCATCAGAGGCTATGGCACTTTATGGCAGATCCAGCAGGCAACAGGAGACTATGGCTCATGCAGTGATGGGGGGATGGTTTGACGCTGGAGGCCAGGGTAAGGTCGCGTTCTCTTTAGGCTGGAAGTACTGGAACAAGAGCACAGTTAAAGTGATGAACCCGGTACACAGAGATTGTTATAGTGAGAGGGAGGGACAGAGGACGACAGAGATAGTGAACAGGAGGAGGAGGGAGGGAGGTTTGGAGGTACTGGAGGTACAGTAAGGAAAGGAGGGACAGAGAGAGAGAGGTTGATGGAGAGAACGAGGGAGGAAGTATGAGAGGCCACAATAAGAGGGAAAAGAGGAACCAGAGAATTGGGGGAGAGGACACAGGGGAGGGGAGGAAGATGGAGCCCCATAGGTAGGCAGTGAGGCCCGGGGTAACTATAAAGAACTGCCATGACTGGTAGTAGGCATTGATCATCACACGCGAATGTGATCCTAATTTAAAGTTCTTTGAATACGTATTAGATACGAGATGGTAGATCTCTTTATATAACTAATACATATGACTATTATAAAAGTTTAATCATACAAATTGGGATTAATATGGCTTTACATTATTTGTTATATAGCTTATGGTGAGAGGTATGAATTTGTGAAAGGGTTAAGTGTTATTTATGGATACAAATTATTCAAATCTGGAATGTGGTTAGATACAATTACCAATACTACTGAATAATATATTACTTGTGGTACAGAGCATGATCAAATTTTTTCATTATTTGCGTTAGAGCCCGTCAAGGTACATCCCATTTAATACGGTACGTCCAGAATTAAGTTGAGGCTCAAATTGAATAGAATTCTCGTAACATTATCTAAGGAGGAAATATTAAAGGTAGAATTATCTTGACTCTCAACTTTGGGTATTATTTCTTGAAAATTTCACAGGCGCCTTGCAGAAATTATAAAGTAAGTCATATAAAGATAGGACCATATTTTGCTTCGCGGTATATTTCTCTTGATCACAAACAACTAGAGTCCCTGATTATTTGGCTTTTTATGTTCGTCGCTAAACAAAAAGCAAAATCCTCAAAACTATGACAGAATCAGTCAGTTCATGTAAAATCATTCACCTCGACAAACAGCATATAATTTCATCATACCTGTACTTAATCTATAGTCACGACGCATTAAATTCACCCAGCTTCACCGAGACCCTCACATCATAAATGGACCAATCACATCCCAGGACATTAATCATCCTGCATAACCATTGGTCCGTCACGACTAGAACCAAATATGCTGGAAAAAAAAAGGCATCGATTAATTTACCGGGGACTGGCAAGTCTGCTCCTTACGAAAGTCCTTGAGATGGTATTCAATAAACAAGACCGTTACATTAAACAAACAGATTGAGCAAACTTCATTATACCAGATCGATTGTGCCGAAGTAACGGTATTTCGCGCATCCAGTTTCCTCAAAGTAAATTATCAGGGCGTTACAGACACTATCAACCCTGTACATCAGATAGCAACTCAACTGGGTCAGATAAACAGATTCTTCGACGAGCAAAGGCTTCAATTGCGATATTGCAAATAGCGAACACCTATCTGGTTCTCCCGGCATACCTTGAATATCGTAAGCTATTCAGAACTTGAGGAGTAATATACTAGCGGGGCGCTACGAGCGGTCATACCATATAAGGCGTACACACACACATACACACACACACACGTACACACACACACGTACACGCATACACACACACGTACACACACACTTTGCTACGTACACGCACTTTTGCATACACACACACACGTACACGCACGCGCGTACGCGGGTTCACACTCCTTCATGAAATGCCGGTGCGTTTTTGCCATATATGTTCCCTCGTGGTGCTGTCCGGTTTGAGGTCGACTCGCTGTTGGGGAGCTGTTGCTGTCGTTCATATTCTACTGGCTCTCTCTCTCTCTCTCTGGCCATCATCGCATTCTCCCTTTCCTCCCTTTTTTTTCTCCTGTCCTTCTCTATCCAACCATCCATTCTCTCATATTCTTTTTCTTCTCTTCTTTCTCTCTCGCGCTTACCTTCCATCCACTCTATCCATCCGTAATCCACATCATCCTCTCTTTTCCCACATAACACCACCACCACCACCACCCTCAATCCACCTAAGCTATCCGTAACCAAACGTATCTTCCACCATCCACTCTCGTATCGGCAATAGTGGACACAGAACTATATACGCTTTCAACACCAAACCCTCCTTATTGGCGATCAGTCGAAACTGTAGCCGCTTCCACGCCAGGCGATCACTCCTCCCTGGCGATAAAAGTCTTCATTGATCGCCCACATAACGAATGGTTCGCCAACCTCCTTCATCCTTCCTTCCTTCCTTCCTACCACTGATAAAGCTCTTTGCTGATGAGGGAAACTTTTCACCCTGGCGTGGTTGTGTTGTGTTGTTTACCCCTCAGCGACGTAGTTTATACTAGTCACTCTAGGAATGAGGTAGAACTGACTTACCCTGGCTGTCGTATGGTCCAGGATGTGTTTGTTGTTTTTATCTCGTGTTGAATTCGTGCTACTTCAGTTTGGGGGCCCGGGGGGGTGGGGGAGTAGAACTTGTTTTGTTTGTTTCTTTTCTCTCTAGATTTATTTATTTATTTATTTATTTATTTATCTTTTTGTTTGGCTGTATTTTATGGGAATTTCTTCTATTTTTGTTCCTTTTTGTGGACGGAATTGCATTGAGAAGTAAGAAATATCTATGTAGACACCTATGTAACTCATATCGTATATATCCATCAGAGTTGTATGTATATATAATATGTATCTATTTAGTATTTATCCATTAATATGTATCCATCTATGTATCCATCTATGTATCACCTCAAGAGTCTACATCGGCTGTGTGTCTTATCGAGGGGTCAAAATTTCCAACATCAAAAGCAAAAAGTCAATGGTCAGAGATTTTTAGATAGGTAGGACCCTATTTTTATCATCTCTCACTCCTTGAAGAAGCGGTGTGTCATATTTCTATTTTTTGAGGTTTCTCCCTTCTCTTTTTTTCTTTGGTTTCCATTTCATCTTATAAGCCTCGATAATAGTACTCAAAGACTTTACTGCATATGCCTCGATAATAGTACTCAAAGACACACTCATATGCCTCGATGTAGTACTCAAAGACTGCACTCATATGCCTCGATAATAGTCTCAAAGACACACACTCATATGCCTCGATAATAGTACTCAAAGACACACTCATATGCCTCGATAATAGTACTCAAAGACACTCATACTCAGTGTATTTACTCAAAACCCCCTGCAACCTCTATAACGCTACTGAAATACACACTATCATAGCCTCTACAATAGTACTCAAATAAACTCTCTCGCAGCCTCTATTAAAAATCTCCTATGTTTTGCCACTACCACGACCACGGGACCGCAGGCTACTACTGCCTATAACATGTTTATAACTCTCCACCGCAGCCTTATACTAATAAATCACACTCGGCCTCCTTTTGCTATTGTTTAGATGATAGTGCTTTGCAGAGGACGCATGTTACCGCTAATCCAGAGGCTATTCTTATCTCGTTACTCAGTTTCCGCCGTGTGCTAATTACTCAAGGCTCGGCCAGTTGTTATTCTGTTTGATCTTTTCTCGTTCCAGGGCCTTACGGGTAATGGCATGGAAGGAAGGAGGGAGAAGGAAGGGAGGAGGGAGGGAGGGTGGAAAGAAGGAAGGAAGGTTACAGGTTGGTTACAGGGAGGAGAAGGAAGGAGGAAGGAGGTGGAAGGGAGAGGGGAAAGAATGAGGAGGAAAGGTTAGGAGAGGGGAAATAGTTAACGGAGGAAAAAGAGGATTAGAGGGAGGGAGGAAGGAAAGAGGGTTGGGGGAGAGGAAAGAGGGATAGGAGAGAAAGGAAAGGAGGGTTGAGGGAGGAAGGATAAGCGGGGGTGAAGTGGACTAAGACAGCTACTATTTGGAGTGAGTGGGTTAAGTCACTGAAACATAGAACTCCTTCGGGATGTTGGATGATCAGGGGGAAAGGATTCCTAAAAAAGGAGTAAGCGGGGTGAGGGAAAAGGGTGAAAGATAGGGGAATGGGGTGTTGGATGAGGGTAGGGAGTAGTATGTGATCTGAGACATGGGTGGGAAACTTGCAGAACGTGGTGGTGACCTCTCCTTCGAGGTCCCTGGAGGAGTGCTGTAGGGGGACAGGGTTAATATTGGGTAGCCCATCTCTCTGGGTGTGTGGCTGCGGAAGAAGACGCTGCTGGCTGGCGGTGTTGGCTGCGGTGGTGATGGTGGTGGTGGTAGCAGTGGTAACTATTATTAGTGGTAATAGTGGTGGTTCTCAAGGATATTGTCAGCTTTGGAGAGGAATTATAAAGTTTGAGTTTGCGTGAGAGAGAGAGATAGAGAAAGGGAGGGGTTAAATGTATGGGAGGATGAGGAGAGCCTGCAGGAGTGAGGAATGAGGCTGATACGGCGGTGTGAGGTATTGTGTATGAGGGATGGATGAGGCAAAGATTACAATGGGGGTGTGGAGGAGGATGGGGAGAATAGGAGGGAAAGAGGAGAAGGATGAAGGGGAGGATAGGTATACCATATGTGGGGGAGGAGGAGGAGAAGGTGGACGGAGGACGTGACCATATATGGGAGAAGGTGGGGGAGGCAAGGGCTGTACGTGGGAGGGGAGGGAGCGAGGGGAGGAGTAAGGAAGATACTTAGCAGGTATTAGGGCGTAACGAAAGGGGAGAATATGGATTATGAGTTATTGTATAGGGATAGGGGAGGAGGGAGGGAGGAAAGAAGATAGTGGGGTGAGGGTATTCGCTGTATGTAAAGGTGTATGGGTAGTGTAAGGAAGGGGAGAAAGAGGGGAGAGAGGGAGGGCGGGAGAGGGAGGGACGGAGGGAGGGAGAGAAGGAGAGGAAGAGAGGGGGAGAGGGGGCGGGGGTAGGGCGGGGAGGAGGTGGGAGGGGGTTATAGGTATAATTACACACTATGGCTGCGTTAACCACATGATGATTAAATCAGTGAGGGGTAATTTGCATGTTGAAAGACCATACCAGACACTTGCTAGTCTCGTTGGCTGGCTGCTGCTTCTAACCCACACAGGGATGAGTGATAAGTTAAAAATAAATTCGTGGATTCTAAGCTAGGACACTATATTTAATGGTTAAAAAGAAAACAAACACATATTTGATGATTATAGGTTAGGTTAGGTTAGGTTAAGGTTAGGTTAGGTAAGGTTAGGTAAATTCAGGTAAGGTTAGAGTAAGGTTAGGTTAAGTTTTGGTTAACTTCGGTAGGTTTGATCGTAAGTACTGAAAAAACGGCAACACAGGAATGAAATTCAACGTTACTGGGAAATTCTTTGGCTTGATCTGGATTTGTCCCTTGAGTATGTGATATAAAAATCAATGTTGATGAAATGATGCGAATGGCCAGATTTATTTTGTGTCATCATTTGTTTTATAAAATTTCTGATATTTTAAATATGTAATAATATGTAATAGCATCCACAACAACCAGCAATAACAGCAACAAGCATTAACAACAGCGAAGAATAACAACACCAGCAACAATAATAACAACAACACCAACATCAACAATAATAACAGCAGCAGCATAAACGTAATAACTGTCAGATAACACCAAAAACAGCAATAATAGCACAACAAAAACGCCAACATATGGCAGCAACACCAACAACCAAAGATACACAATCCCTAAGACAGTAACAAGTGAAAGTTATCCTGAAGTAAAAGAACGTAATTTACACTTTAGCAAATTACAATAGTTACGGGCTCCCAATGCCACATAGACAGAATAGTTACAATTAGAAGCTCAGTTAATGGGTTTAGAAACAATGTAAGACAATGGGTAGGTGGAACTAGTGAGGTGAGATGGGTTTATAGATTCAGCCAATTATTGCTTCATGGGGTACAAACAAACGCTACATTAGTCGTTGGATGTGTGTATAGGGATATTGTGTGTGTGGTAATATTAATATTATTATTATGTGGTAATGTGTGTCAGTAATGTGTTGATAAGGATGAGTATGATTTATAGTGCATTGTGTAACGTTAACAGTGCATAGTGTTATGGTACAGTGCATGGTGTTATAATTTACAATATGAGGCGTTATGGTACAGTGCATGGTGTTGCTGGTACAATATGAGCATTTAATAAGGACAGTGTGAAGTATTAAGGTACAGTGTATGGTGTTATGAATTTTCAGTGTATGGTGTTATGGTACAGTGCATGGTGTTATGGTACAATATGAGGCGTTATGGTACAGTGTGAAGTATTAAGGTACAGTGTATGGTGTTATGGTACAGTGCATGGTGTTATGGTACAATATGAGGCGTTATGGTACAGTGTGAAGTATTAAGGTACAGTGTATGGTGTTATGGTACAGTGTATGGTGTTATGGTACAATATGAGGCGCTATGGTACATTGCATAGGATCGTTATGGTACTCTTTGACTCCAGCCAACATAGTCAAAATAGATGGGTGATTTTAACGCAGAAATAAGTACTAATCCACAACTCCACCATCCACACCTCCACCATCCACCTCCACCATCCCACATCTCCACCATCCACAACTCCACCATCCACAACTTTCCACCATCCACTCCTCCTATCCACACCTCCACCCATCCACACCTCCACCTCTTCACCTCCACCGTCCACACCTCCACCATCCACATCCTCCACCATCCACACCTCCACCATCCACAACTCCACCATCCACACCTCCACCATCCACACCTCAACCATCACACCTCCGCCATCCACATCTCTACCAAGCCACACCTCCACCATCCACACCTCCCACCATCACACCTCAACCATCCACCTCCACCATCAACACCTCCACCAT
The DNA here is from genome assembly GCF_018991925.1 of Homarus americanus. Lineage (NCBI taxonomy): Eukaryota > Metazoa > Arthropoda > Malacostraca > Decapoda > Nephropidae > Homarus > Homarus americanus. The sequence continues at coordinate 46,584 of NW_024750345.1, forward strand.
CCACCTCCACCACCATCCACAACTCCACCATCCACCTCCACCATCCACCTCCACCATCCACACCTCCACCATCCACACCTCCACCACCCCGCACCTCCATCTCTTCACCTCCAACACCCCCTCCTAGTCCACCTTTATCATCCCCACGCCCCTCTTACTCATCATCCCCCCCTCATCACCCCTCCTACGCCCCTATCTCCCCTACCTATCCTCCCCCCCTACCCACACTAGGACTGGGGCAATACCTCAGGTAAATGATGTGTTGTTGGCTAACCTGTACACTCTCTCTCTTGTGTGGTGTTGTGTGGCAGTTATCATAAAAAATATCATTTATTTCACATTTCTAGCGTAAGCTCCAAGTAAAAAAATAATGTAAACACACACACACACACACACACACACACACACACACACACACACACACACACACACACACACACACACACACACACACACACACACACACACACACACACACACTACCACAACACAGCCACATCTCTCAAGGGGGATCTCCACTACGGTGAGCATAAATGAGCACACTGATGTCCTACAAGTGACGTAGAATATGAATAAATATTGAGCTTCGCCTTTCTGGGTTTCGCATCATTATTTCCAGGTGACGAGACGCATCTAAAGCCTCACTTACTGCCTTCATATGGCGGATAATGACGTCATAAATATGCCCTCACTGACATGATTGATGTTGAGAGGCGTCTGGCAACATCGTTTAGAGATGATCACTCGCCTGATTTTCCGACTTAGATGAAAATTTACCTCATTATCTTACCCGGACCAGGTGAGTGATTCTAAACGTCATTGATTTTAATCTTGTTGTGTAAATTGTGACATTTTATTTCAAACGAGTTATTTATCGAAGCCTGAGTGTTTATATAAGTGATTATTGAAAGCCTATACCCGCTTCTCTCTTTATGCTCTCCCCCTCCCCGTCTCCCGTTCTTTAAGCCTTTTTTTTCTGGGGGTAATATCGTCGTTAATATAAAGCTTAATATATATAAGGTCTTATGAAGCATGATACACGGGGCCTCAGAGCACAGTTTCCTCGTCAGACAAGAGGCGCACGAGCTCTATAAATCTGCTCAATTAGCCGCTGTTACCAAGATTGCTTGTATCGATAGTTGGACATGTTTATAAGGGTGCCAAATCATCTGTGCCTCTCTCTCTCTCTCTCTCTCTCTCTCACCCCCTCTTCCCTTCTTCCCTCCCTCCCACTCCCTCATTCCCTCTCTCCATCCCTCCCCTATTCCCTCATTCCTTGCCTACCCTATACCTTCATCCTATGTTTTCCTATCTATCTACCTAAATGTCTTACCTATACAGTCTTCCCACTTACCTATCTACCCTACGAAACATAATCTACTTTCCTACTATCAAATGCTTCCTCTACCTACTTTTGGGCTCACCTGCTTGACTCACTCCTAACTCCCTGCTTTCCTTCCCTACTTAAACTCCTTTCAGCAACAGCTTCTACTCCTCCTACCTGTTAAATATCTGTACCTATCCCCGTATGTTCTTACCTGTCAAATACGTACACTCGCCTGTCTATTCACATGATCATCGTGTCTACCAATATCCACAGGGACCTACTACTGTGTGTGTGTGTGTGTGTGTGTGTGTGTGTGTGTTGAAGTATGAATACATGAGAGATTGTGTTACGAATGTGTGCGTGACCGACAATGTGTACTAATGAGAGAAGATTACACACAATATACTAAGAAAAAATTTAACACACAAACTCTCCGAATTTTTTTTTGGGGGGGGGATGGAAAAACGTGTATCTTTTCATTGCTGTTTTGAGGAACATTATTATAGCAAGGAGAGAGAGAGAGAGAGAGAGAGAGAGAGAGAGAGAGAGAGAGAGAGAGAGAGAGAGAGAGAGAGAGAGAGAGAGAGAGAGAGAGAGAGAGAAATAATGAACACCTAATCAGCCACAGAGGAAAATAATAATATCAATAAATAATAATAATAATAATAATAAACAAAAAGAGATGAAGCGAAAATAAGAGAAACAACTTCTAATGATAAAATGAAAAATAGGGGAAAAAGCAAAAAACAGCGATAATAAGAGAAAAACGAAATAAGAAAAAATATAAAAAAATATAACAATTGCCGAAAAATTGCAGGTTAAAAATATGACCAAGTTTCCGAAATTCTAAAAAAAAATAATAATAATTCTAACATTAAAAAATTATTAGATTATAAAGGAATAATAAAGATAACTTGAAACAGGTCGTCAAGGAGAACCACAAGTTAATAGATGGGGAGGTAGAAACTTGATTAAATTCAATAGTAATAAAACTCAGTATTCACCAACTACACTATACAAATTAGATGATCTCCCACCAATCACATTTCAGGACTTAATTATTCTGCCAAATTCTAAAATAGATATGCAAGGCCTCACCATTGCCTCTTACAGTATATGTCCTGGAAGCCACACATCCTCAACATTGTTAAAGCTGCCTCCAAAAAGCTGGAAATGCTGTACAGATGCCGTAGCTACTTCATTCCTGAGCAGTTGCTTCAAGTATATAAGGGATTCATTCGTCTTAACTTGGAGTACTGCTCTGGGGTGGCTCTTCTTCTGTCCAACTGTTATATAGGGTGGAATCAAAGGAATTTCGTCTTATTAACGCTCCTCCTTTAGTTATCAATCTTTGTTCCCTTTCTCTTCCCCGCAATGTTGCTTCACTCTCTCTCTTTTACAGGTACTTTAACGGGCAATGTTCGGTCGATTTGGCATCCTGTGTACCGCCGGCAAGGCCGTGGGTTCGTAACAATCGTCTTGCCCGCGGTGCCTACTGTTTCTCTGTGGATGTCGGTCACACTAGAATAACCCATTATAGTACATTCTTCTTTCCTCACACAGCCAAACTGTGGAATGTTCTGCCCTTTTCTGTGTTTCCATACTCATACAATCTGTCTCACTTCAAAAAGCTGGTTTCTCGGCATCATCGTGGTGTAGATTAATATCATCTTTTTCTTCTCTGTTTTTAATTTCTTTCTACTCTTATTTTTTCGTCCCCTAGGCCCCGTTGTGGGTCGATCACCTGTACCCTGGTGGGCTATTCCCCGTAAAAAAAAAAGTAGAACCATTGGCTGATATGACTCCAGCTAGAACCATCAACTACCACTACTAGTTAATATATCACTAGCTACAACCATCAACTACCACTGCTAGTTAATATATCACTAGCTAGAACCACCAACTACCACTACTAGTTAATATATCACTAGCTACAACCATCAACTACCACTGCTAGTTAATATATCACTAGCTAGAACCACCAACTACCACTACTAGTTAATATATCACTAACTACAACCATCAGATAGGATCACTAGTTAACATGCCCTCACACCTGACAATTAGGAAGCCACCAGCTGAAGGATTGGGATAAAGGACATCAATTGAGGTCCTATAACTTTAGAATCAGAGAAGGATGCCTCGCTAACGAGATAATCCTTGGCTAGGTTAGGTTAGGTTAGGTTAGGTTAGGTTAGCGTTCAATTGATTTAGTGAAAGGGAGGTTAGTTCTTCATTCACTCCTTCAGGTGGGAAATACAAGCTGTGTGTTCCTTCAGTACCAACCAGCTAACAGGACCACCAGCAGCTAACAGGACCACCAGCTAACAGCTACCAACTAACAGGACCACCAGCTAACAGGACTACCACCAGCGAACAGGACCACCAGCTAACAGTACCACCAGCTAACAGGACCACCAGCTAACAGGACTACCACCAGCGAACAGGACCACCAGCTAACAGGACCACCAGCTAACAGGACCACCAGCTAACAGGACCACCAAGGGATTATTTAACAGATCTCTCTCACCTAAGCGGCGACAGGATGCCAAATGGATGCTGTTAGGCCGAGCTACACACTACAAGCACCTTCTCCTCTGCTTGGATTTCTCTCATTTCTCAAGTGACGCGGGCTGGCAATTAATGCATGTTGAGGACCCACCCCCTCCCCCCTTGGCACTGTTGGACACGACCTTCATGCCAGGGTGCCATAAAGACTCTCCAAACCTCGTGTCGGACACTCGTTCTAGCACTGGAGCGACACGTACCACCATCTGCTCGTTGGAGATTACCCGTGTGAGTTGTGCCGTGATATATGAAAGACCAAGAATGGCTACACCGTAATCGTTGTCTTGTGAGTGAGTACGATTTTTCTTCCTCATTCTCCTGTATTGTTAATGAAGACAATGGTGTGGTTTTGGTAGTAAGGTGATATATTAAAAAGAAAGAGAGTCAAACTAAGGATCTTGCAGGTAATATTTGTTTTACATTGATTAAATTAGCATAGAAGATAAGGTAGGAACAGGTGTACTAATTAAGAAAGACTCGTTATAATTATCTCTCGGGGTTGATGTCACTCAAGTGTTAAATCTTGGTCGACACATCTGATCATCAGTGACACCTACCTATTTGTTTACTCTTCTCCTCTCCTCCCTCCTCCCTCCTTCCCTTTGTTTCCTTCCTTCCTTCCTCCCTCCTCCTCCTACTTCCTAGCAGCCTCCCTGACACACACACACACACACACACACACACTGTCACCGCCTACAACCTACACCCCTCCTACTCCGCTCCACCCCCCCACCCCCACACACTCTTACAGGGAAGGAAGGAGGGAGAAGGGGAAGGAAAGGTGAATAAGGGAAGGAAGGAGACGGCAAGAAGGTAAGAGAATGATAGGATGTGGAAAAGGGCACGGAGGCAGGGGGTAGTGGGAGAGACCGAAGGGATGGAAGGAATGGAAGGCAGAGGAAGGATGTTTGGAAGGAAGGAGGGATGGGTGGGTGGCTGAGTGGGAGGAGGAGAGTGGAGGGAGAGGGCAATGAGAAAATGAAGAGAGAGATGGGAGGAGAAAGGGGAGTGAGAGAAGGAGGGAGACGAGGAGGAGGGGGAGGAGAAACACTAGGAAGAGGAGGAGGGAGACAAGAAAGAAGGACAGAGAGTGGGGGAGGAAGAAGACTACGAGGAGGAGGAGGAAGAAGAGGGAGAGTGGAGGGAGAATGGGAGGAGGAGAAGGGAGAGTGAGGGAGGAGGGAGAGTGAGGGAGGAGGGAGAGTGGGGAAATTAGTGTGGAACTGCATGGTCTTCCTGTAATGCCCACGACCTGACTAGCATGCAGAGAGGCCATTCATGACGGAACAGGGAGAGGGAGAAAGGGAGCGGGCGAGTGGCGATGGTGGCGGGCGTTGAAGCGATGCGAGGTAGGTGGAGGAGGAGGAGTGGGGGGCAGGTGGATGAGGAGGAGTGGGGGAGGGCAGGTGGATGAGGAGGAGTGGAGGGATGTGGGGTAGGAGGAAGAGGAGGAGAGGTAAGGAGAGGGCAGAGGGAGAAGGTAGAAGGGGGAGGAAGATGGGAAGGAGGAAGAGGTCGAAGGGAGAGAGGAGAGACTGGGGGAGGATTAGAATGTTTGGAAAGGGATAAGGAAAGGGAGGAGGAAAGAGAGGAGGCTTAATGGGAAGTTATTCTGGGGGGGGACGAAGGAGGGGAAGGAGGGGAAGGGAGGAGAGGGTGAATATAGTAGGAGACAGCGGAAAGAGAAAGAGGGAAAGAATAAGAGGAGGGAAAGAAAAAATGGAAGAGGAGGAGGGACAGGAAAAGAAGAAGAGTAGGAGAGGAGCGAAATGAAAAATGGAAGGAGACGGGAAGGAAGAGGAGGGACAGTAAAACACGAAGGAAAAGAGGGAGAGGGAGGGAAGTGAAAAATGGAAGAAGCAGGGAAGGAAGAAGAGGAGGAAGAACAACAAGATTAAAGGAAGAATAGGAGGAGGAGGAGGGAAGGGGGTCAAAGGTCATGGGGGAAGGCTTCGTTATTGGTAATTTCGTAAGGGTCGAGGCATTCAGGTCTTTCATTAGAGAGAGAGAGAGATTATTATTGTGTGTGTGTATGTCTTATTGTGTGTGTTCAAAATAAATAGCAACTCAGCAGAGCCTCAGAATATCAGCAATTAAATAGCGATAAGCAAAATCACACACACACACACACACACACACACACACACACACACACACACACACACACACACACACACACACTTTTGTCCTTGTTCGAAATGACAGGAAATAGATAAAAGAATAAGATAAATGTATAAATTAAAAATGTAAATAAATAATCAAATATATATGATAATAAGTGAATAAATTACATCAACTACATATATAAATATACATACATAAATACATAATTAAATAAATGAATAAATAGACAAATAAAGTTTAATAATCATTGCATCTTCCTTTCCCATCTTCTTTCGTTCTTTCTGTTGCTCTTCTTCTCCTCTCATCTCATTCCTCTTCTTCTCTGTATTTCCTCTATCTCTATAATATACTCTCTCTCTTCTCCATTTACTTCTCTTCATATACATTTTCTCTCCCTGTTTTATTTCCTTTATATCTCTTCCTGTTTTTATCATCTCTTCCCCGCTTATTATTTTCTTTCCTTTCTTCTTTCCTTTAATCCTCCTTAGCTTCTTATTTTCCTTCCCTCCTTCTTTCTTCTTCTATCTGTACCGTTGTATCTCCATCTCCTCTTCTCCTCCCTTCTTCCATACTTCTTCCTCCCCCCTTCGATCTAATCCTCTCTTCTTCCTTCCTCCTACCTTCCTCCTTCTATTCAATCCTTCCTTCCGCCTCTTCCCCTTCCATTCAATCCTCTCTTCTTCCTCCTCTCCTTCCCCTTTCCATTCCCCCCCCCTCCCTCTCTCCCATTCCATCATCTCCCTCGCCTTACAATGCCGCAAAGACCACCCCACTGCATGACCCGTATCCTCGTGCCGATAATAGGTACAGATCACACACTCGGGATAGTCAATTAGTAGCGGACGGCATATGGCGTTGGTCGATGCAACTGTCAGCCAACACCGTGTTGACGACCTCCTGACAAATACTGACAATATGAAGTCACGCAAAGCAGAGGACAGATTATGATGAGTGTGTGTGTGTGTGTGTGTGTGTGTGTGTGTGTGTGTGTGTGACAGAGAGAGAGAGTGAATTCTGTCGTAATCTTAAATCCAAATGTGAGTATATGAATAGTCAGTGCCCTAAGTGGAACACACACACACACACACACACACACACACCTGGGGTACGGGCAGGTGTCAGTCAAGGCAAGGGATAATGTATGCAACACTGTAAGAGCGTTGTAATCTCTGCAACACACTGGTCCGCTATCTCCTGAGGTTAACAAGAACTAATCTACAAAGGCAAAAAAAAATAATATAATATTTCTCTTTAGTTTTCTTTACTTTATTCTGGAGTTAAATATACCAGAGTTAAATATTATATTATTATCCTGTTTGATTTGGGAACTATTTTTTTTTTATGATAAGGAATTGAAGAAAAATGTATTCTAAAAAAATAAATCAAAATTATCCTAAAATTATTCAAAACGAAGAATAAATTATAGGAATTTATTATCTACTGATGTCTTCTATTTTTAATTCTCTGGATTTTTTTCTCCTCACACAACGATTCGCTGCGTGTGGCAGGGCGACAAAGGGCCGCAACACAGCGTAAAATCCTGATTTCGGACTGTCAGAACACATGGCAATCTCCGTTCCGTTTTCTATGATTCCTAATTATCTGTGGACCGGGAGGGAAGGGAGAGCTTCGCGAAAATATGGTGTACTATTTGGGTGGGATTTTGTTAAATATTCTGTTGATTTGTGTTTGTTGTTTTGTGTTTGTTGTTTTGTGTTTGTTGATTTGTGCTTCTTGATGTCTGTTTTTTTATTTGTGTTCGTCGATTTGTGGTTTTCTTGGTAAGGTTATAGTTTCTGTGTGAACCATCAATGACGACACACAGAATGAACCGACAAAATCTAACCTAACCTGACCTGACCTAAACTAACCTCACCTACCAAACCTAACCTAACTTAACCTAACCTATCTAACTTAACTTAACCTACCTACCCAACTTAAGCTACTTAACCTGACCTAAGTTAACCTAGCCTACCTATTCTCACCTGACCTAACCTAACCTAACCTAATCACACCTAGAGTAAGCTACCCTAACTTACCTACCCTCAACGCCAACCTAACCTAACCTAATCAAACCTAACCCATCTAACCTGACAACAAACCTAACCTAACCTTATCTAACAGACAGACAGACAGACAGAGATAGATAGATAGATAGAAAGATAGATAGATAGATAGATAGAGACAGACAGACAGACAGACAGAGAGAGAGAGAGAGAGAGAGAGAGAGAGAGAGAGAGAGAGAGAGAGAGAGAGAGAGAGAGAGAGAGAGAGAGAGAGAGAGAGAGAGAGAGAGAGATAGATAGATAGATAGATAGATAGATAGATAGATAGATAGATAGATATAAAAGACAAAGAAAGAGAGACAGAAGGGGACAGTGGAACGATATAGCTGCTATTTTCTCTTGATTAAGTAATTAGATGATAATATCGCCGCCATGACCGCCCGCTTGATGAAGACATTCCGCCAGGTAAATAAATTTGCTTATTCCACCTGTAATTAAGAGCCTGCGCTATGACACAGGTATTTAAAACCTTCACTGAATCCCTAATTATGTAATCAAGTGGTTGTTTTCGTTTGAAATTACTCAAATTACTGCTTCCTCGATTAATTGCCTTTTGGCGAGTGACCAACAGAAAACAGCGTAGGGTGAGTGAGTGTGTGTGTGTGTGTGCGTGTGTGTGACTGTGTGCGTGACTGTGTATATGTTTGCGTGTATGTAACTGTGTGGTGTGTATGTTTGTGTGTCACTTCTCTCATCATACCTTAAACAGACAAAAGAGAAGACGCTAAAAAAAAATCGTGGCTGAAGAGAGAAAAAAAAGAAACTGGACAGTAAAATAACACAAGACGTCTTAACATCCAAATTGTTTTAGTATCTTGTTTTATGAGATAGTTCAGACCCAAGACGGTAAGACAACAACAACAACAACAACAAAAACCCACTGAACACTTCAAACCTAAATTGTTTGATTGTTTGCACTTAAAAATATAATTCAAACAAGAGGTAATCAACATATTTAAACAACTTTGAAAGCAAATTGTTTGACTGTCTTGTTTATGAAGTAATACAAATTTGTTTTCCCGTTGTTTAGGTCATACTTGAGTTTGTGTGTGTGTGTGTGTGAAAAAGAGAGAATACTTAAACGATAGGTGGGCAATTATGTAAGTATACTATTATTTTGGTAATTGTTCTGGTAATCCATTGCTTTTGTTGAGTGCTTGAGTGATCGCCCACTTAAAAGGCACTTGAAAGCACTGGTAATGACTTGAGTGTGTAATGGTATGGTCGTTGGGGAGAGGGAAGAGGTTAATGAGTAAAGGGAGAGGAAGGGGGTTGTAAAGGGAGGAGAAAAGGAGGGGGAAGGGTTTTTGATGTGAAAACAATGCTGAGAGAGGAGGAAATGGGGGTTAAGGGAGGGTTGTTGAAGAGGAGAGGGAGAAGTTGTTGAGGGAGGGGGAAAGGCGGGAGAGGGATTTTTGGGGAGGGAGGAGGGAAGAAAGGGGAGGAAGAGGGACGGTAGAGGAAGGGATGGGGATTGTTGCAGGAGTGGGGAAGAGGGAGAGTGGAAGGGTGGCTGTTGGGGTAGGGAAGGTAAGGGGGAGGGAGGAGAGGAAGAGAGAACAGGAGGGGAAGGGAGGAGAGGGAAGAGGAGGGGAGGAAAGGAAAGGGAGGGGATTGTTGACGGTAGGGATGGGGATAGGGAAGGGGGCTCTTGGTAGTAGGGTAAGGAGTGGGAGGGGTTACGGAGGAAGGGTTAACGGGGAGGGGTTACCGAGGAGGGGTTACCGGGGAGGGGTTACCGAGGAGGGGTTACCGGGGAGGGGTTACCGGTAAAGGCCTTACTGTATCATGTTGTATATAATAAATTCATTGTAATGTACTGTATCTTGGGTCACAAAAATATATGACCTTATGAGAACATACCACAATACAACTCCTCATACAGTAATTTATGACGTAACATCAAACGCACTTTACATAGAGGTTAAGCTTACTCATAATTTATCACGTAACATTAACCAAACTCATTATTCTCAACATCATAAATTAATACATTCACAAAATACATCATTACATATCTATAGACAACAACAACTACATGATTTCTATTTGATATAATAATACAATATATTTATGATGTATTAGAGAAATATTAAGAATAATGTGACTTATATATCATTAATCTTATATCAAAAAGTTATTAATATTTAGGATATATTAAAAGACATTGACATATTGACCTCTCGTGTAATAAGCCTCAGATTAATAATACTTACTTGTTATTGAATTATTATTTGTCTTTGATAATGAGATATAGTACATATATATTATGCCAGAATAGAACATGATAACTATCTGAACTGTTATGTTATGATATTTGTTCTTTGATACACTGAACAGTTAATTATGATACTTCAGATTAAGTGATGGATAAATATATTGTTATATAATTAATCTTTGATATAAAATAATGCATGTGTATTATATATCACTGAAGAACATTGAACAATTAAACTGTTATTTAGATCATTATTGTTCAGATGTATTACTATAACATATAACAATACACTGAACAAATTACCTATAATTATCAATCCTTGGTCTAAAACACTGAACATGGGTAACATATCACATAAACACATTGAACTAAGATACTGAACGTTGAACCTACATTAACAAACGACGTTGAACGCTTGAACTAAGACATTATGCTTTGAACATTGAGATCTACACTGATATATTGTTCACTTTATCTACTACTTCATGTTCAACAGACTCCATGACCGGCGGAAAATGACTCTGTATGACTGAAGAAACATAGAGGAGGAACATGGAGGAGGAGGAGGAGGAGAAGGAAGAAAGGGAGGAGGAGGAGGAAAAGGAGGAGGAGATGGACAAGGAAGAGGAACGACGAGGGAGGAGGAGGAAGAGAAGGAAGAAAGGGAGGGGGAGTAGGAAGAGGAGGTGGTGAAGTAGAGGAGGAAGGTTAGTCGAAAAATATTAATAGGAAGAGGATGAAAAGGAAGAAGAAGAAGCTCAGAAGAAGGAGGGAGGGTAGCAAAAGTAATAAAAGTAGCAATAGAAGGAGGAGAAGGAAGAGAAAGCGTTGGAGGGGGAGAAGAAAAGAGGAAACAACGAGGAGACGGAGAAGGAGATATAAAAGTTGTAGTAGTAGTAACAGTAGTAACAGTAGAAGGAAGAAGAGAAAAGTGAGAAAAATAAGAGAAACTAAAACACGAAAAATAAATACAAAATAATAAACATTAAAAAAAATATATAAGAAAAATCCAAACAGAAATAAAAATTCAGAGCCCAAAACGTCAACCTCTTCTCTCTCTTCCCTCTACCCCTACCTGAGAGAGAGAGAGAGAGAGAGAGAGAGGCGGAACACACACACACACCCAGCCACGACCTATGAGAGAGTAGCATTAGTCACCTGTTCCAGTGGACGTAAACAGAGCACCTGAGCACGGACAGGTGAATTAGGAGAGTGAGGCGACCAGGTGAAACATGACCCAGGGAGTATAAGAAGAGAATGATTGAGGAATTACGAGAATGCAGTGTAGGATAAATGGATGGAGAAAGGAGAGACAGAGAAAGAGACAGATAGACAGACAGACAGACAGAGAGTGAAAGATAGAACCAGACAGATAGATTGAGTGAGACAGATAGACAGATAAAGGAAACGAGACAGAGAGAGATAGAGAAATATGCAAGGAAAGGTAATAACTAAAAATAAAGACTAAAATACAGAGAGAAATCAACCCATATGAAACAACTTGTGAGTAAACTGATACAATTTTCATCGATCTAATCACATAAACTCCCCCCCACCCCCCCCAAAAAAAAACCCACGTAACTCACTGGCACCTTAGCATAATAGAGAGCTAGTTAATTGAACACGCGTCTGAGTGATAGTTAAAACACACATACAAATAACAACAATAGAAGGTTAGATGATGTCATATACCACAGGAATAATAAATGTTAATAGAAGAGGAATCATGTAACCCAATTTTAATATATGTTTTCCAGTTTACAATCAATAATTACACTATGCACCTTTAAGCGTCTCACCCTCTTAATTCCAGGTAGCGACAGGTGTGTTCTCTTTAGGTACAGATAAGGTGGTTAATTAGTAAGAGTCAATAACTGAACAGGTAAGTAGGTACATTGTTAAAGTATAATGTATTTATGCTTATACATCAATACATAGAGAATCGCAAAGAGTTGACTTAAATAGATTGATAATAGACACTGAACAAGAAACCAAACGAGATATAGAGTTCTAGAAGGTATTATTATCTCACCTCACACACACACACACACACACACACAGAGGCTAGACCCAACTACGTACACAGCCTGTCTCCTGAGGGCTAGAGGCTGCCTCGTGATTGGTTATCAGTTGGTAATGCTCCGCCACACCAAATATGCTCCTTCACATAAACACCAGCATTAGTTCACGTCCACAAGTTAATCTGGCCACTGGGTACCACCTGACATATACAGGGCGAGGTACTCAAGGAATGATTTTTATATTAACTCTATTTTTTACAGAGAAATGAATGGTGAGAGGGGGGGGGGGGGTTACTGTAAATGGGTCTTTCACTGCATACTTTATTTACATATTATAAATGTTGTTTTTATTTGAATGTATAATATAAAGAAATTTTTATCAATTAAAAATGTGATTATTTCTTGTATATATCAAACTTGTTTCAGTTATTTTTTTATCGTTTAAAATATATAGTGAAATCTCTCTCTAATGTATTTCAATTTTTTTATGTAATGGTGTGAGTGTGTGTGTGTGTGTGTGTGTGTGTGTGTGTGTGTGTGTGTGTGTGTGTGTAAATAATAATAATAATAATAATTAACAGTTTTATTGAAGGAGCTTGGCAGCAGAAGGCTAATATACAGATTACATGTTGAGAATGGGTTACAATTACAAATAATATACAAAGTGACATAAAGTGACACAAATAGACATATAAGTAACTTAGATGGGGATCTGTCGACTTCACAGTTCATTTCAACATAGTGACAGTGTGAGAACAGTGTTTGCACTGGGAGTGAATACACTGATTTATTACATGTTATTGATAATTTTTACAATGGATTTGGGACTACAGGCTGTTCTTATATAGCGATCAGTTCGTGCACGTATGGGCTGGATGCGGTTGTGGTGTCGAACAGCAATTCTCGGACAGGGGATCTCAGGTGGTAGTAGGGGCCAGTGTCGGGGATGGTGTAGAAGCTTCTTACCAAATTTGCAGATGAGGCCGTGGTGATGGTCAGTGAGAGTCGAAAGGGTCAGTGTGTTGAGCGCTTCTTGATATGTGGAGTAGGAAGGGGAGAGAATAATCTTGCATGCCCTCTTTTGCACTTTTTCTAGGTGTTTACGTTGTGTGGCATTTAGGGAGGAAGACCAGGTGGGGAAGGCATAGGTGAGCTTGGGAAGTATGAATGTTGTGTATACACTGAGGAGCTCGTGTGCGGGAACTCCGAGGGACTTGAGTCGGCGGAGGAGGTGGAGACGGAAACTGGAGGATTTGACAACTTCACTGACGTGTGGTTTCCAATTTAGTTTGTTGTCTATGGTGACGCCGAGGAGCTTCGTGGAATCTACAACCTGCTTTGTTCGGACCTAGGGTAATGGAAGGAGGTGGGACAATGTCGGAGGAGAGGTTGATGTGCATAACCATGGTCTTGGTATGGTTGATGGTGACATGGTTGTTGGTGGCCCAGTTTTGGAGACTGGTCAATAAATCCTGAAGGGCGGTATAGTTGGGAGCAGAATTGTTGACGCTGATCCCAATGGTGGAGTCGTCGACATATTTCCAGCGAGCAGGGGTTTCTCTTAGGGCATCATTGATGAGCATAAGGAAGCAGAGTGGTCCCATCTTGGTGCCTTGGGGACGCCACAGGTGAGTGACTGAAAGGTGGAGACAGCCCCTCGGAAGCGTACAGCTTGGCGTCGGTCACTGAGGAAGTCTGTAAGCCATGGTATGAGACTTCTCCGAAGCCCGAGGTCAATAGCTTTGTTTATGATTATATTGTGGTCGACTAGGTCGAACACTTTAGTGAAATCAATGAAGGCGACAGCTACAGACGTTTTTCGTTTCTCGAGATGGCGGTATATGTAATCGAGAAAGCTGACAAGACAGTGAGTGGTGGAGGAAGTTTTCATGTTGCCAAATTGCTGAGGGTCTACGACTCCTGCAATATCAGCATAAGCCCAGTCAAACACAAAGCTTTCACAGATTAGGCTGGGTATTGGGGTGATTGCAATAGGTCGTAGCTGATTTAAGGATTGTGGGCTGGTTGACTTGGGCACTGGTGATACATAAGAGGTCTTCCAGTCAGCTGGGCACCTGGCTTGACTGAGAGAAGCATTGATGATGGAGCAGAGGGGTTTAGCAAGCTCCGGGGAGAACTCCTTGAATAGTTTCATTGGTAAGTCAATGGGGGTGGTAGAGCGTTTTAATTTTAGTTTGTCCAGGCGTTTTGCTACGTCAAATTCCTCTACTAAGTCAGTGGGAAGGGGGGCTGGTAGGTAAGCAGGGAGAGTGGTTGTGTCAAGCCGGGGGAGCGTCTGGCATATAGTAGCGAAATGGTTATTTGATTGCTCAGGTGCGTCAACATTAGTGAGATGGCTAAGGAAGGGGAGGGGGTGTGTCATATTGTTTAGTCCACAGAGTTCTTTAAGTTTACCATACCATTGACTGATGTTGGTCTGCTTCAGGTGTTGTAATTTGGTTGGGTAGTGGGACTTCTTTGCAGTGCGTATTTCGCGGATGACTCGGTTGCGAAGGGACCTGTAGCGGATGTGGTCATTGAGATGAAAGGCTCTGTCTCTCTGGCATGTGTGTGTGTGTGTGTGTGTGTGTGTGTGTGTGTGTGTGTGTGCACCTACCTCCACCCTCCACCCACCCCCCCACACACACAACCCCACCATACATAAACCACCCCTACCTCCGCCCTCCACCCACCCCCCCCACACACAACCACCCCTACCTCCACCCTCCACCCACCCCCCACACACACACAACCACCCCTACCCACCTCCACCCACCCCCACACACACAACCCCACCATACATAAACCACCCCTCATCTCCACTTCCCACACACACACAACCCCCACCATACATAAAACCTGTTCCTCCACCTAAGCTACGTGACTTGCTCATACCACAATTCTTCTGTGTTATAATCTGCCTCACCTCATAAGCAAAAGAATTCAAACAAGTCAAATAGTTCTCCAGTTTTAACCTTATGAACCTAAGCGACAGATTTCAACCCCTACACAGTCTTATCTCCCAATCTGGATCTTTTCTTTGTTATCTCTAAATCAGTGTTTGTTAATCCTTTATCGCTCTTATCTTTTCCTTCCCTTAGCTGCCTTACCTTCACCTCACCTCAGGCTTTGTTAATTAATCATACAGGTGTGTGTGTGTGTGTGTGTGTGTGTGTGTGTGTGATACGTCTATAGTGTGGTAGCATAGTAAGCTAGTGTTAAGGCGCAGGCTTCTATGACTAGCCCTTTTTACCTCTTCCTTCTTATTCATTTTTCATCCCCACTACCTTTGTCACTCACCCCTCCTCACCACCCCTTGGCACTCACCCCTCACCACCTTTGACGCTCACCCCTCACCACAGCGGCACTCACCCCTCCACCACCTTTGGCACTCACCCCTCACCACCTTTGGCACTCACCCCTCACCACATTTGGCCTCCTCCCACCACCTTCCCCAGCACTCACCCCTCACTACCCTTGGCACTCACCCTCTACTACCCTTAACTCACCCCTCACCACCTTTGGCACTCACCCCTCTGCCTTTGGCACTCACCTCCACCTTTGGCACTCACCTCCCTGTAGCATTAGTATAGCGCCCGGCACTCCTCCTCAGCCTTGACACTCCATCCTCTCAGCCTTGTGCTCATCCCTCTCAACCCCTGGCATTAACCCCTCCTCAACCCTTGGCATTAACCCCTCTCTCTTTTTAGGCCTGGACGCTCATCACACACCAACACTCTCGCCTCGTCACCTGTGGCACTCACCACTACTACTCAATCTTGGCACTAACCTCTAGTTACCCTTGGCACTGACTTCTCACTTCTTCTGGAATTTAAGGCATTTCAATGGAGCCTGACTTCACGAGGTCATGTCACCTAGAAAGGAAGGTCAACAGTAAATGTAAGTGCCGGGTAAAACAACACGATAATCCATGCCACAGGTCAACCAACAAATTACGATAGAATTCATATGTCAAGTATCAAAATAAATCAGGTAACAGGTCAAAATCAAAATAAGTCAGGTAACAGGTCAAGTATCAGAGTATGTCAGGTCACAGGTCAAGTATAAACATAAGCCCCAGACCACAGGCCAACTAACAAATTATGACATGACACAGGTCAAGTATCAGGTCACAGGTGAAAATCAAAATAATGCCAAGTCATAGGTCAAATATCAAGGTACTTTAGGTCACAGGTCAACCAACAAGCATGGCCGGTCTGGGTCAACTCATGATGTAAAGTTTGTAAGCCAGGTGTAATGTTAGATCAAGTCACACCTGGCCGGGTCTCTCAGCCAGCCAATTCATTCATAAACGAGGTCATCCGACGAGTCACGCCACTACCCAGGTCTTCCCCGCTCGTTAAATTCATTAAGTGTGCTGGGTCAGGTCTATATGCACGGGGTTATTTAGTATTTTCTTCAGAGGTCATACTTGCTTATACGGGTCAACTAATTCTCTCGGGGGTCATTTACTGTAGGGTCATAAAAGGTCACTTGATTGGATATAAAATAATAAATAAATCATTAATGTAGTTTATTCTTAGATTTAGGACGTCTGTAGAGTGTTGACCTTCTGGTGATGATTCCTCGACCTAAAGTTACCATACGAGTCTGGGTCAGGATTCTCAGTCCCTTGTAAGATGAAGTTTTATTGCATTTTGCGATGTGAGAATACGTGAAATTGGCTGATGTAATACTCGTCACAAGAACTTTTATTATGGCATCAAGAATGCCATAGCAACAACAGATTACTTCACTTAACACCATTTTTTTTACGAGGAATAGCCCAACCGGGTACAGGTCATCGACCCACAATAACCGGAACATAGGGGGGCGGAAAAAATTAATAAAATAAATTAAAAAGAAAAAAGAAAAAGATTATATTAATATACGCAAAGGTGCGGTAAATCAACTTTTTTGAAGTGAGACAGATTGTATGGTGTGGAAACACGGAAGAAGGCTGAGTGATATTCCACAGTTTGGCTGTGTGAGGAAAGAAAGATGCACTATAACGGGTTATTCTAGTGTGACCGACATCACAGAGAAACGGTGGGCACCGCAGAGCAAGACAAGTGTTACGAGCCCACGGCCTTGCCGACGGTACACAGAGATGCCATATCCACCGAACGTTGCCCATTAAGTACCTGTAAAGAGAATTCTTTATTATAGTCTGCATGGGTCACGCTTCCTGATTCAAGGTCATAAGCAGCCTGGTCTCCCACTTGTTTTATTATACTGTACAGTGACCTCAGCGGACACACGTGACCTCCTACAGGTCTCTATGGAATTTAAAGTCTTGGTCTCACTTGGTCCTGTACACGAGTCTTCTCAATACAGGGCCACGAGTTTTCATTCTTGTCCCCTACAGGTCAGGCACGACCCGGGTACATCGTGATTCAGGTCTCAACGGTGTGACCCAGACGACTCCAGGTTGACCCTGATCCCTACAGGTCTGGTGGGCCACATCGTGATTTAGGTCGCACCATGGTCGACCCTCAGGTGACTTCCCCGTCAGGTGACCACTTGGGTTCTGTATGACCAAACGCTGGTGGTGTCGCGGATGGGAGGCGGCGGTGAGCCAGCTAAGACGCGACCTGACTATCAGTGAGGGCATCGCTGATAAATGAGGTGATCTGTAGCCCGGGCAGGACGGGGGCGACAGCACCTCTCCCTCCCACCAGCCTTTATCATGTCGTTAGTCTTTCTTGTTTGTATCTCTATTTTGAGGTGAGGTTCCTTGAGATCAAGTTTATGTTTATTAGTTTGAATCAGGATAAATAATTTCAAGGGTCCAGTTCTGCACTGTAGACTCGAGGGCGGTGGAGGAGGGTGTAGGAAAGGAGAAGGAGGAAAGGCAGTGGTGTCCAAGCTGAGTAACATCTTATAGAAACAGGTTGTAGGGAGGAGGGTAGTCGTGGGTTGGTTGGTTGCGGGGGATCTATCCGTCAGGTTGATTAGTTGAGATAAGTATTTTTTCTTTTGGTACCGTAGAGGTTAAGCTCGTTGAAGGAGGTTCTACATATGGTTGAGTTGGCCATTCACAAGTCGTGAACAATTGAACCGCAAGAGATATTCTAATAGGATTCAGTTTTATTTATTTTCTAATCCAGTGAATGTAAATGTCTGTGATGATTGTTCCCTCGGTCGTGCAATGAGTAAACAGTGATGGAGAAGCGGAGTAAGGCCTCACACCTGCTTCGCTCCTCCCCCAACTGATAAACCAAGCCCGTTCCTCTACAAATCAGACTACCTCACCTCTCCTAATCTGGACTTCCTTTCCTTTCCTTAAAATTAAGCAAACTACCTCCCTCTATCAAAAAGTAAATTCCCTCCCTTTCCCAAAAGCAGACTACCTTCCCCTTCCCCTAACTAAACAAGACAAGACTATCACTCTGTCAAAGCTATTCTCCTCCCCTCCGAAACCAGTTTGCTCCCCTATCCTGCTTAACTAGACTGCCTCTCTGCTCCACCAACAAGATAGGCTGACAATAAAAATCCCACAAAGAGACACACGAACACTCTATGATAAAAAGTTAACGATCTGACTCTGGAGAATTCCCTAATCTATGACTCCAATTGAGTTAGTTCTGGAGGATGGAGAGTCGCCTAACAAGGGGGAGACTCAGTATCTCAGTGTGTCGTGCAGGGCGGCGTTGTGCATCGGCAGAATAATGCGTTCATTTATGGGCTTCATGCGTTATGGTGGAGGACCCCAGTGTGCGTTCACTGCTGCCTTCAGTTGCTCAGAGGTCAAATGGGCCCTTGTCCTCCTTAGGCTAGGTGACGTAATCTAACCTAATCTAACTTCACCTGGCCTAACCTAACCTAACTCGACCTGATCTGTTGTGGACCTAGCAAAACCCTTTCTTCCTACAATAGTTCACCTCTCCAATCTCCCTCGACCTTGAACATTCCCATCACCAACACTCTCTAACTTCTCCTTTTCCTTCCTCACCTCCAACACTTCTTCAAACTCTTATCTTCCCTCCACCATCACCAACATTACCCTAACTTCTTCTCCTTCCTCATCTCAATGTACTCCCACCCTCTCCTCTTCCCTGCCTTCCCACCTCTCCTCCTCCTCCTCCTCTCACCTCCAACTGGTGTGACAAGTAGAGGCCATCGCGCGATCACCCAGCCAGATGCCACTTCCCAGATACCAATAATCCTGCTGATGAAACATGATTTAATGTCGGCTGGGCAGCGGGGGTCCACATGCGCCAAGTCTCCTTCTCTCCCTCCCTTCCTTCATCCTCCTCCCCCACTCACCCCTCACTCCCCTCCTTCCCTCATCCTCCCCTCCCTCCCTCCCTCCTTCCTCCTCCACACACCCCTTCATCCCCTCCTCTCCGCCCATCCTCCCACTCCCCTCCCTCCTCCTTCCTCTCCCCACCGCTGTCCCTCCTCCTCCTTACCCTCACTCCCGCCCTCTCTCCTTCCATCCCTCCTCTCCTCTCTCCCTCACCACTGAGTTTGCTGAATGAACGCGTCCAGCACACCCGCTCAGCTGATTGACCGCGATTACAGCGGGAGAGATCATTCACTTACCGCCGGGGCTGACCGCAAAAGGTGGAGGCAGGTGGTGGGTAAGGGAGGTGGAGGAAACTGGTACTACAGGAGATGGAGATCTTGTTCTCTGAGAAAAGAGGGAGCCAGAGAGAGGGCAGAGACAGATAAAGCACAGACAGAGAAGGCAGAAAAGATAGACAGACGGTGACATAAATACGTACGATATAGGTAAGCAAATGTATGAATGTAAATATATGATGTTGATATATTCACTAGTTAGCGCAAAGAAGAGCGGGACTGAGAGGATCGTTCCTGTAATTGAGAGAAGCAGACGAGAAGAAGATCTGTGGTAATGGTCGGGGTTTGATCTTAACTGAAGATTGAGAAGACCAAAAACCAACACTAGTGACTTAATCCAACCTTGAAGTATCTGTAATTAACTTAAACAACAACAACAATAATAAAAACAATAAGAAAAACAACAACAGTAACAATGACAATAACGACAACAGTAACATCAACAATAGCAACAAAAACAACAGTCACAACAACAATAATAATAACGGTAACAACAACAACTACAACAAAAACAACGACAGTAACAACAACAACAGCTACACTAAACACAGAAAAAGACAATGATATTAACATTGTTTTTATGCCACGTTCAGGTACGGGTTTTAATCGTAACTTCTTTATTAATCAACTTTTGTGGATTCTTCAGTAAAATGTTAAAAGATTATGATGATTTACTACTGTGTGTGTGTGTGTGTGTGTGTGTGTGTGTGTGTGTGTGTGTGTGTGTGTGTGTGTGTGTGTGCAAAGACAAACAAATACAGAGACAAAAACACAGTTATTAACACATTTGTAAACATCACCACAACAAGAAAAAACAGACCACGAGGAATTAACAAAAAAAAAAATGAGAACCATCTAATCAAATCATCAAAGGAACAACTCAATAACCGCAGGTAATTTCCGGACAGGTAAGAGGAGGAAAAAGTTACCTTCTAATTAACCTGCATGACGATCAAACAATTTCTAAGTCGTACGTGCTGGAACAATCAGAACACCTTCAGTACACCATCAAGAACCAATGAAGTAGTTTCCGAACCTATCATTACGGGTCGTGCTGACATCTTCACTACCAGACATAAACTGAACATAAATTGCTATTAAGAGCCTGTGATTTTACCAGTGACGAAGATCTGGGATTGTGTGGTATATAGTGTTAGTAAGTTGAGTGTCGATACAACTTGTCGGGTCGTCTTTTGAGGTGGGAAACTCACCTCTGTTGGTACTTAATGATGCGGGTTGATCAAAGTCCTTCAACACACACACACACACACACACATTCGAACGACGTGTCTTGTAAAAGTTTAGGAAATTGTAATGAATGTATGTGTGTTTGACTGGGAGGTGTTATACAGAACATGTAATTTGCTTAATGAACATGATTAAGAGTAAGTGGGATATGAAGCAAGTGTGTGTGTGTGTGTGTGTGTGTGTGTGTGTGTGTGTGTGTGTGTGTGTGTGTGTGTGTGTGTCGTGGGTCATTATGGCAGTATAGGTGTTTCTTCCTTGTCTCTCTGTCTATCCAGCAGCGCAGTTGGCAAACTGTCCGGTCTTCTTAGGATTATTCATTAATGAATTGTTTACAGAAAATTTGAAGTTCAACTTAACCTAACTCTTAATGAATATTACCTGAGTACTACTGTTTGTTCTCTGGTTTTAAATACAGACAAATCATCAGGGTGATATATTGGTGATATATTATAAACAATCTAAATGTTAACGTGTTAGGGAGAAAACAATTTAATATAAAGTTACTCAAACAAGAGTAAAGACTTAAACCATAAGCAGAAGAGAGGAAAACAAATACTAGTAAAAAGTACAAGTAATAAATAACTAAATAAACCCTGAAACTAAATATATATATTTCCATGTTCTTTGTCTTTTATATTATATACTTACTGCAGTATATACTTATAACATATTTAATAACGTTGGCCTGTGTACAAGCATATGAATGAGCGCCCTAGGGTCACCTCGGCGTGAATTTGTTTAAGGTGTGGAACGAGTTGCATGACCCAGTGTCAAGAAATTGTCCGAGAAGACCGGACAACTCGCCAACTGCACTGGCTAAGCATTACCCCACAACACGATCCTCAAATCGATTAACGTCTAGGTTCCCAATTGCTGCTGAGTAGCTGAGTAAACAAGCAAATGACGTAAAAAAAATGCCCATTGTTTCATACTACCCGGGAATCGAACCCGAGTCCACTCGCTTACGAGGCGAGCATACTGACCATTACACCACACGTCACCAAAATCATATTATTTTAGTAACAAAAAGTTTTTTTTTTTTCGTGCTGGTCAAGCCCCGACCAGAGGTTAGCTAGACCCCCGGACAACTCTTTCGGAGCTTGACCAGCACGTGGTATTGGTATTATTATCTGGACTTAATTATATGTTACAAAGTCACTTGTCAGTTTTTCAATTATTTTGATAATATTTACTTATTCTAAGTTAAATTTCAACAAATAAATGACTTAAATAATAAACAAATAAAGACGGAACTCCACTTAACATATACTGTATGTTACACCCAATAGGGATAATTGGCCATTAGTGATAACTTCTATGTATTTCTCTTTTGGGGAAACTTTTGACTGGACATAAACGATCCTGTTGATCATAAATATATATAAATGAATACCTTCATACTAAACGTAAACTGACCTGACTTGACCTAACATACCCTAACCTACCCTAACCTAACCTAACCTAACCTAACCTAACCTAAACTACTTAACAAGGGTCACACAGTTCGTTAACTTAGAATGTGGTTGTTGTGTTGGCGACAGCTACTGCACTTTAAACAAATTCACGCTAAGGCGGCCCTAGGACTGGCTATCTTCGACCACGAGGGACAACCATTATGTGTGTGGCTACCTGTTGTGTAATGGTTAGCATGTTCGCCTCGCAAGCGAGCGGACCCGGGTTCGATCCCCGGGCAGGGAGATGTTATGGGCAAGTTTCTTTACGTCATTTGCCTCTGTCTACCCAGCAGTAACTGGGGACCTGGATGTTAATCAATTTGCGGATCTTGTTCGGAGAAATGGTTAGCCAGTGCAGTTGGCGAATTGTCCGGTCTTTTCGGACTTTTCCTTGACATTGGGTCATGCAGCTCGTTAACTTAGAGTGTGGTCGTTGTGTTAGAGACAGCTTCTACACCTTAAACAAATTCCCGCCTAGGTGGCCCATTATGCATGTATATATGTGTGTATGTATGTATAACCACAGTACTTCCCTACACTACGTTTACGTGAAAGACTCATTACCCACAGTCACCTTCCTCTCTACATATAAACTCACCCAATTCGACAGAGCGAGCGAATTAATGTCGATAAAGTAAAAGAATCTCTCTCTCTCTCTCTCTCTGTTGTTATTAAGTGTTGTCACGGTCAGTAATGAACATTATGTTAGTCGTCAAGAGCTCGAGGAGACATGTTGTCATCAGTGTCTTCACTACGAATTGGCAGAACTGAGTGCAGGGCCTTCAGAAGCTGGCAACACTGTGAGTGGGGTTTTTCAGGAATTGGCACCACTGTGTGTGGGGTCTTGAGAAATTCGCAGTAATGCATGTGGGACACTTAGGATTAGCATCACTATGAGTGTGATGTACTCTGTGCAAAAGTTGGCAACACTGTGTCTGGTGTGTGTGTGTGTGTGTGTTTTTTTTGGGGGGGGTGGATTGACAAGAATGACTCTTGGTTAAGTAGGCACTAGTAGCACTTTTATAGGCTGTACAGGCATTGGCAGTACTGTCTCTGGGGTGTGGGTGGGCATTGAAGCACTGCCTCTGGGGATATGGGCATTCATTGATACCACTGTGTCTGGTGTGTGTGTAGGCATTGACACAACTGCTTCTGGGGACTGTGCTAGCATTGACAACACTGTCTCTCGGGTGTGGGCAGGGATTGATAGCACTGCCTCTGGGATGCTCCGGAATTGACAACACTGCCTCTGGGGTGTGGGCAGGCACCCCAGGAACCAGTCAGCCGGGAGCCAGACTTATAGCTCAAGAACCACCTCAGTCTCTCACTGATCCAGTTTTTAAACAGCATAATGAAGTCAAACTACATATTTCATTACCATGAATGCCCGCCCGGCGTTCAAATGTGCCGATAACCTGCATACTTATGCCAGATGCGATTTACGACATTACCTTCCCAAAATACTATTTGCGCTCGCCAGTCTCAGCCCGTGCTCCCTTATGCGGACTGACGAAGTATTAAGTCCACTATTTTTTTTTCAATTTACATCATAAAGTTATCTGGTGGTAGCTGGACAATTCTCCGACCATCATGAGCTTCAGTGAAAGCAGTCGATATCTGTACTAGGATTTATCAACAATGTGTTTAATCTGATAGCACGAGTATTATTCTGGCTCGTTCAGGTTACAATGCTATCAGTTGTTGAGGCTGGAGGTGGCTGTGGAAGGTTGCGGGTGGCTCTTGGGGGCGGTGGGTGGCTTTGAGTGACTGTGGGTGGCTGTTGGTGGTATTGGGCGGCTGTTGGTGGTTGTGGGTGGCTGTGGGTAACTGTGTGAAGGGTTTTTATGTGTCCAGAGACGTTCATGAATTCTAGCGTCAACACTGATACACAAAACCACATCTACACCCTGACATTTTTTCCGTTGTATTTAGAAACATTACACCAGCTTCTCACAGGAGACAATACAGAATCATCAAAATGTATGATAATCTTAAGAAATGTAGGGAAAAAACTACAGACGAAAGAATGAACATTTGTTTTTAATTTAATGACTCGATAAACAAGTGATAGTTTACCATAAGTTGTGTATCAGTTTTAGGTCAAGATTTATATGCCTTAAATTATCTAAAGCACCTGTATAATAATGTATTGGCATAATTAAACATATATATATATGGATTTAATTGTCCCCAAAAGTTAAAAATACTAAATATGTATCTTATTTCCTCTGGTGGTCGAGATCTGCAAAAATAAACAACTATTTCTGAAACCTGTTTTTACGGAATATAAAAAGTGGCAGTAAATGGAACTAATCTCACACACACATATACT